>NC_056744.1:232456402-232508902 GCF_019279795.1 Protopterus annectens
ATATACAGTATAATCCTGGTCCAGCTAAAATGAACTTATTTCAGGCTATGAACTAGTTCCCTGCCCAGATCATACCACTCCAGGACCATTATTATACATTTTCAAGGGTTTCCCCATCAAGTCTGCCAGAGACTATCTTCCTTCCTGAGAATCCCTCTTCAGGTATGAGGACCAACCGCTGATTAAGCCACAGTGACATTTTTCACTGAAGAGACAGTTTTCAGGTCCATGGGGTAGTGATGCTTCCTCTGTCAATCTAATAAGTCTGCCATGGATTTGAAAGTCCTCATTTTATACAAGAGAAAATCATATAACTGGTTTAACGATGACGGATTAACCCAACATGAAGGAAGTTTTATTTAAACTATGGTGTCTACCAAAGAACATTTCGATTTCAATACAAATAGTGAAAGAGAAACTGCTGCACTCTTGTTACCCTCTCCTTTATCTTACTTTTTTATTTTCTGTCATTTGGAGAGTTGTTTTCTTTAGGTGGCTGGTATCAGGGAATTGGTGAAGTGTAGCTCCTCGTTTCCAGAATTAATGTTTTTAAGTGTTTAGGGGCATACTGGTGTTTAGGGTAACTGAGCAACTTCCCTTAACAAGGGCTATTAAATATCAGGGCATATTGTGAATGGTCACTTATCTTTCAAACCTCTTTGCTATACTTGTTGTCACTGAGGGTAAAACACAGTACCTTTGATGTTGTCTTGTCTTTTATACTTTTCTAGCTTCCATCAACTGGGAAGTTGTTTTATTTGGGTTTGGGGTGTCAGAGAATGGGTGGAGTGTAGTAACCCATTCCCAGTATTAGTGTACAGCACTGTGTGAGCCCAGGCTGTAGTACAGAGAAAATTAACATCTTCTCTAGAAAAAAAAAGGGATATTTAAATTCAGAGCCCAGTGCTTAACTGTTGTGACTACCAAAGAAATTTTTGTAGTCTGTGTTAGAAGTGAAAATGTGTGTAGTAACCTTGCCACTGTCTATTTTTTGATACTTTTTTTAATTTTCTTTTATCTGGATATATTTATCTGTGTATCTGGTGTTGAGAAACAGGATAAGTTTAGTACCTCATTTCCAGCATTACTATTTAGCAGTATGCAAAGACAGACTGAAGTTTAGAGTAATTTAACTTCTCCCCTTTAAAAAAACAACTCTTTAAATGTAGAGCCTTTTGCAACATACCTCTCAAACTTCCATCTAAAAAAAGTGGAAAACTACCTTTCATAATGTTGAACATATGCATGTGGTTCACTTAACTAACAACATAGTAATAGCCTCGACTACGAAACTCAAAGCATAGTTAACATTTGCTGCTGTGCACAAAGTTCTTTGAAGAACTAATTCTATTCAGTATTATTTACTATGGATATTTGGTAAAAAAAATGCTTAATTAGTGAATGTCAGTGGTACAAAAGGTAACATACTTGCCTTTGGTGCTGGAAGATCAGAAGGCTGTAGGTTTTATTCCTGAAAAAAAGTGCATGGATTAATTTCTAGTAGTGACACTGCAGTGCAGCATAAAGGGAGCTTGTACTCCAGAATGTGCCATCCTTCCAATGAGACATTAAACCAAGACCCAATCTGCCAAAGTTGGTGGTAGCTCAGCAGAATGTAAAAGAACTCATGGCATCTAACAAAATGTGTAGGGGTTCTTTATTTATACAACTATTTACAACATACATGTTTCTAAAGAACTTATATTACATACTATATTCCTTCATTGTTAATAATTCTTTATATTCATACAGACCCCCACACGTTTGTCCAAAACCACCACTTAATTCTCCTTATTATATTTGGCAATAGCCACTTTCCATTGAATATAATTTCATTTAGTCTTTCATTCCAAATTGTCTATATAATGCAAAACATTTTTGTCCAAATTATTGACCTATTCTTTACAATGTTTTCCATAAAAACATATTCATCATATCCATATTTATCTGTTTATAATCTTGTAATTTTTTATTTTATTTTCTATTATTTTTCCAATAAATTTTTAACTCTTTCACGCTAAGAAAACATATTTTATTGCTTCTAGCTCTCCATAATAATGACAAATGATTTCATGTATTTTTATAAGGCATTGTTCCCATTACTGGCAAATTAGGCCAACACCTTCAATTCTTTTTTCACAGATGCCATCCAAACTCTTGCTAGTCAATTATCTAACGGTACCTGTAATCTAGCAACCTCACCTACTTGCCCACTTCCATCATTTCAGTTGCAATCTGTTTCTACTTCCTTTATTTGCTCTCTTCTCCAAAAACTAAAACCTACCACCCCCTCTGCTGACCAACTACCAGCAGAATATCTGCAAAAAGTAGCCAAAGCCATAGCCTTCCCCATTTCCATACTGATAAACAGAACCATAAGATAAGGAACTATCCCATCTATCTGGAAAATCTCTCACATTATCCCCCTACATAAAGGTGGTAACTCCAATGACTTTTCAAACTATCGTCCAATAGCTTTACTCCCCCCACTGGCAAAAATAATGGAAAAATGCATCCATAAGCAACTACTTAACCATCTTATCCAAAATAACTTACTCGCCAACTGTCAACATGGATTTAGACCTTTCCACAGTACCACCACTGCACTGCTATCCTTTACAGACTGCATTAACAAAAACCGTAACAACAATATTCTCTCCTCTTCAGTCTTTATAGATTTATCTAAAGCTTTTGACATGGTTAATCACCAGCTCCTTTTAGATATACTTAAATCCCATTCTCTTGAACCTTTAGCCTTAAATTGGTTCAAATCTTACTTAGACAACAGGCAACAGGCTGTACTATGGGACAACAATCTATCTACACACATCCCCATTCCCCTTGGTGTTCCCCAGAGCTCCATATTAGGTCCACTACTATTTTCCATTTTTATTAATGACCTCCACTTAGCAATTCCTCATGCCACCTGTATTCAATATGCAGACGACTCCACTATAATTTGTTCAGCTAATTCTCCTTTTGAGCTGCAGTCCCTTACCCAGAAAGCATTTGATACAGTAGAACTATGTTTTTTAAACCACTGCCTCCTACTGAACCCCAAAACAACTAAACTTCTACTTTTTACTCCAACCCGTAAGTCAACCCCTGCTTACTTCACACTCATATCTACGAACGGCACTCTCATATCTCCTGACCCAACCACCAAACTTTTAGGAATAACTATAGATAGCAACCTGAACTTTGATACTCACATTAACAGTACAATAAAAACAGTCAACAAGAAATTGGGATCCCTCTATAGAATCAAACCCTTTCTTACACCATTAGCCAGGACCGCTATAGCCAGAACTCATTTAATCTCCACTCTACTCTATGCTTCACCTATATACACTAATCTTTCAAAAAACAACCTCAACAAACTGGCAATTTCCTATAATAATATTGCTAGATTTGCCACTGGCTCTCCTTTTAGAACGCATCATTGTAGCAACCTAAAACAATTAGGATGGCTAGAGTTCCAAAATTATCTTTTATTTCACCAGCTTGCTATTTCCCATAAGAGCCTGTATCACCCCACTAATACACCTACACTCTCTACTCTCATTACCCCCTAGAACAATCTTAAGAATCTACACTCCTCTAATAAACTACTTATTAGTACTAGCAGATCAAACAACTTAGCAGGAGACTCTTTGTTCTCTAATTCTGTAGGAAAACACTGGAACCTACTTCCCACTGAACTCCTATCTCTGTCCTCAATAACACTTTTTAAACAGAATCTAAAACTATTTCTTAATACTCATTGGTTATGCCTTTGTACTAACCCTGACTAACTTTTTTTTACTTTATTCCTATGTATACTTTTCACCTAATACTAAACTGTACTAACTACTGACTTCTCCTTAGTGAGTCATATAAACCATGTTTTTGCAATTTAATTCTATGTATATATGTATAAAGTAAACAACTTTTTGTATATTACCTTTACTATTTTATTATGCTCACCATTAGTTTTGTACTTTTTTAATAACAGCTGCATCAAGCTTGTACTGCTACAACAGTATTGGACTTTTTTTTAATAACAGCTGCGTCAAGCTTGAACTGTTGACTGTTGCAACATTTATAGTATATCATTTATATATATATATATATATATATATATACACACACACACACACACACACACACACACACACACACACACACACACACACACACACACACATGCACACACACACACACATATATATATATATATATATATATATATATATATATATATATATATATGTGTGTGTGTGTATATGATCATTTATATATATATATGTACACATACACACACACACACACACACACACACACACACACACATGCACACACACACACATATATATATATATATATATATATATATATATATATATACGGATTCACTTCAGAATCTTGAATGCCTCAAAACCAGAATGTCATATGGTCGAGAGAGACTATACCATCAAGTTTTCAGACGCTCAAAATTTTAAAATGACCCCCAAAAAAAACAAAAAATAAAATGTTTCTGCAGGGAGAAAGCCCCTCTGCACCCCCCATACCCCTGCTACTTAAATATACCAAACTCCAAGATCACACTACAGTGAAGAAAAGGGAAATATCCAATTCCGTGCTGTATGCAGATCTCCGTTCAGAATTTTGACCTTCTGAAAACTTGATCATATGGTCTCGACCATATGACATTCAGGTTTTCAGCCATTCGAGATAATGAAGGGAGCCCATAAATATATATATATATATATATATATATATATATATATATATATAATCATTCCCCATCCATATTGTGTTTATCAAATGTACTTTCTTACTAAATGACAATCTATGCTTATTCCACATAATACTAAGTCCCTTTATGTCGCTCAAATTTTTATCTTATTGTTCCTTCAATATATCATATTCTCCAAAATGAATTCTTAACATTAATATTTTTTCTTTCAAACCGTATCCCTTCCAACTCATTATCATCTCCAATACCCTTACATTTCTTTTTATTAATACATAGTCCAACTTCTTGCAGTCTTAGTACATTTATAATATTGTATAATCAGCATGAGACTTAATAATGGGATATATCACTCCCATTTCCTGTATATATTCATTTTTGTCTAATTCTTCATTTAATCATTTTATCACACTATTCGTAACTAGTGCAAACAAAATACTAGTCATTGGGCATCCTTGTTTTACACCTCTTTTCATCTCTTTCTTCACTTAACCATTTAGTAAAATTCTAATTTTAATATTGTTTATATACCGATTTATATACTTTCTTTATCTTCATACGAAAATTATATTCTTCAATTATTTGCCTTAAGGTATCATGTTCTATTGAATCAAATGTTTTATTTATATCAGCCACTATTAATTTAATTTGTTTTGTCCTTTCTTAATAACATCCACTTTTTCACTATCATTAATAATTCTTGGCTTCCTTTTTACCTTTACCCAATAAATATATTCTTCCATTATGTAATTCAACTTAGTTTTATTCTTTTTTTGTATTATTTTCATAAATAATTTATAATCACTATTACTCAACATTTTTGGCCTCATTTAATTCTTGTCTCCTTTTTTCCATATAAATCTCATAACACCCCTACATATTTCTTCATAATTAATCCCATCATTTAACCATTCATTAGATATCTTTATTACCATTTATTTTTGACATTGCACTAAAATCCTACACATGAAATAACTTACACCATCCAGTCTAGTTTCTGAACTTGTATTTATTTTCTAAATTATTTGTTTATTTCTGTTACAGCAATTTCCTGTTCAAATCCTTTTTCATTTTGTCTGTAAAATGTTTTACCCTTCACTGATTTTTACTTTTTAACCCTTTCTTTTTTATCATTTCTTTCACATATACAATTACAATGTCCATTATATTTGTTTGTTTTCTTTCAATTTTTCCTTTTTATTTTTCACCTCTCTCATTATATTACTATCTTCTTTTACCTTTATGGTTATATATGATAATACTTCATTATCCTTGCAAAAATATTTTTGCTTTTATAATAAATCTTTAATTTTCTCTTGATTCTTTTGATAAATCTCATCCTGTTTTTTAAAATATTCCCTTTCATTCCTGTCAAGTCTATGTAAGACACCTTTTTGCATTTCTTTATACTCCTTTTTATCTTTTTTATTTTCCTATTTTCCCATATCAAGTACATTCTTTTATATTTTCTTTACATGTTATCCACCATTCTGATCATTTTTTTTGTAAAAAATCTCTCATTGTCAAACAGCGCTTTCATAATATTGTTATATCTTTTTAGCATTTACCTTTTTCATTCCATTCTTTTTCATTAATTCTCTTAATTCCTTTCCCAATTTTTATATATTTTTTATTCTCATCTATTTCAATCCGAAATGATCCAAAAATATTTCTCCTGCTTCTTCTATCACAGTTGTCATTGTTTTATTTAACAGAAAATAGTCTCTCTGTTTGTAATTTTCTCTCTGATTTTCTTATCTAATTGTGTTTTTTTCTTTTTAAGTCTTAAATCACAATTAAAGTCTCATTTTACTATTATATCCATATTTACTATAATATAGTCTTCTAAAAATTCTTGAAACAATGTCTCCCTTTCTTTATATATCACATATGCATATATTGATATTAATCTGTATACTTTCCCTTCCCATCTAAAGTCCACTACCATAATTCTCCCTAATTTAACTAAAGTATAATCCAGCATTTTGATTGCCTTTCTATACAATACAGCAATCCATGAACAGTTTTCATTACCAAAATTCCATATTATACCACGTAACCATAATATTTCTGTACTCCTTCTATTTTATTTAAAATACTAATATATTCCAGCACTATTAAATCGATATCACATGTATTGCACCATTCTATCACTCCAGTTCTCCTAACTACATTCTTTATACTAGTAACATTAATAGACAAAATCCTATGATTATTTACCCCTTTTTTAATGCATGATAAATTGTTTATTCATTTCCTTTCTTTTTTTTTTACTTTCATTCCTAAATCCTGAAATGTTCTTTTCTTATCTTTATCTCTTTTCCATATTGAACATTTCTTTTTAACTATATTACATTTCTATCTTCTTCACCACTAACGTCTGTTCTGCTTTCCCTCTCTCTCCCCTTTTTTGTGCATTATCTATATTTTTCTCTTGATTTATGTCACTTTCCACTCCTATTTTTTGTTGTTTTTCCTGTTGCAATGGGTCCTTCTCATTTGCATTATCTTTGTTCTATTCCATTACATCATACTCTAATCTTTTCTTCTTCCCACAATCCATCCATACATGTCCTGTTTGCTTACATTTATAACATGTTTTTTTTTCACAACTTTTAGCATCATGACCAGTTTTCCTACATGAATAACATTTCTTTTTAATCACAGTTATTTACAAAATGGCCCCCCTTCCCACAGAAATAACATGCCCTCAGCTCTATGACCATTAATATTAATCATGCTTGGAATATGTACAATTTTACCATTTTCCATTTTCAAAATCACATCACAGTCCCAAGACCCTGCACAAAGTCTTCTATTATCAGTAAGTTTAGAAATGTCCTTTACTTACTTACAAAAGTTCCATAATAAGTATTTTTTATCGTCTCTCTTTCAATTTCTGTCTGAAACTGTGTATCAACTTTTTTCTGTGTTTCTCAAAAACATATTTATGATATATTTATCAAATGGATATAGCTTTTTTCTCTTTATATTCTATCAAAAAAGGTTTTAAGATTTGGGCAGTTTAAAAAAATGTCACAATGAATCTCTTTTTTAATCAGAATGCAAGCTCTTACCTCCTGTGCCTGTGTGTCTAAAGGCACAACTGTCTTTACCCATATTTCATACCTGTCCATTTACAATGCTTCCTTACTCAGAATTTTCACTACATACTTCTTTCTCTTCAATTCATCTTGTCTTCTTTCTCTCCCTTCTGGCTTCTTCCTGTGTTCTGAATATTTCTGAAAACAATCTTTTCTTTATTTGTTCTTCTTCCTTATTTATTCTCTCAATCATTTTGTCCAGCAATATTTCTTTCCCCATCTCATCTTCATCTCACTTTATCGAATGTTCTAATATGTCATCCCGCAATCTTCACAAATGGAGGGTTGTAATTATAACTTTTTCTTCACCTTACAGCCCTTCAAATAGCTCCTGCTGAAATATCTCCTCTGAATCTTCAATCTGATATCTGTCTTCCTTCTCCTGAACATTTCTACCCTTTTCAAATACAGGAAACATCTCTACGGAGTCAGCAGTCACTTCTACTCTGTTTTCTTTGGTCACCATGTTTTGCGTACTGTTCTCCCAGCTACAACTGCACTAGAAATGGAATGGACATTCGCAATCAATGGCCACATGCACCATGAGAGTCAGAGCAGTAGTGGAAGTTCCCCGACTCCCTAGCCAAATTTCTCCTAATAGTATAAATACCACCTTGGTTCTCCCCTGGAAAGAAGTGACTAGCCTAGTGGGATTAAGTGGTCAACAAAGGGTAAAAGAAAAAATAAATAACAATGAATGTGTGACAGACCTTTTATGAACAGATAGCATGGAACATAGATTTAGAGTCAAAATTCCTGATAATATTGTACAGTATAGAGGTATGCATTACCACCAGCCGTGAACAAAGAGCTGTCTCACATAGGTTTCTATAGGTTCATAGGAGGTTACTAGGCTAGTAGACATAGAGCCCTTACATGCCTAGCCATGTTAATCCCAATTTGCTCCAATTCTCCTTACTAAGTGGGCGTACTTTGCAGAGTTAGTCTATGGTCAACACAGACTCCCCCATCCATGAGGCACATGGGTGCCACAGCTGGGGTGAATTTGCTGTCTCCCATCCATTTGTCCATGTTGCACTTGAATAGGAGAATAGGATCAGTGAGAAGTTCTATGTCACATGAATTGGAAGTTTGTTCCAGAGGAGCAGCAGTCTCTGGGAGACATATTTGTCTCTTCAGCATGTTCTGTTAATGTCCCAGGCTAGTTTAAGTTCCCTGGAGTGAGATACTCTTGTGCCATTAGATTTGCAGATGTGAAGCATATCCATGAGGACAGGTTTGGAGACTGCCTTGTATGCCAGACACATGTCTCCTCTCAGCAGCCTATACAATACATAGTAGAGTGACATCATGATTTGGAGGTCCTATATTTTCGTGGTGAGGAACCTCTCTCCAGCTACTACAGGTATTTGTTGAGGTACATGCAAAGGGAGAATTATACTCTATTAGTGATCTGATGAGGTTTGAGTACAGTGGGTTATAACATCCTTAGACCTGAATGTGATGCCCTTACTTACTAGTAGCACAATACAGAATGCTTTCCTTACCACAGTGGAAATCTGTGGGTCAAAGTTTAGACTGCTATCTACTTGTGTTCCTAGGTCTCACACAACTGAGTTTGAGTGCAGGAGGGTATTGTCAATACTGTAGTTAGCAGGGAATTCCACTTTGCCGGTGAGCCACTTGGCTACCGATCTCATGACATAAGAGTTAATCCCCAGCTGAGACAGTTTTTTAATGATACCTGAGTGGGGGTTTTTGTCAAAAGCCTTGACCTTGTCAAGATAGGTGATATGCAGTGCCTTACCTTCATCCAGGGCTTGGGTGACTTTTGTGAATAAGTCCACCAGGTTTCTTAAGCAAGAGCTACCATTAATGAAGCCAAACTGGACTGGGTCTAGAGTTTGAAGGTTGCCTATGTTCTTGCTGATAAGGTTCATGATGATTCTTTCCATGGTCTTGCAGATGATACTGGTTAGACTAATGAGTCTATAGTTCCCAGGGTCTGTTGATGCCCCCCCCCCCCTTGTGCAGTGGGATTACTGTTCTTGCTCTTCACTCTCCTGAGGCAAAGCCAGTTCTCAGGGTATGGTTAAAGAGAATGTTAAGTGGGTCTACTAGGTCCTGTTTTATATTACTTAATAAGCACCTAGGATGTTATCTGGTCCCTTTGAGGCTGTGTTTTTAGCCTAGATAAGACCTGATCTCTAATGAGATTAGGCAAAGGGCTGGTGTCAAGTATGCTTTGGGGTATGGCCAGTGGGGCTAAGAGGGTGAAGTTGGCACCCAATTAGTCAGCTAGCAAGTTGGTGATTTTCTCCAGTGCAGTATGAGTGGTACCATCTATTACCAGTTCAGCACATAGCTGGGCATAATTAAAGAATGCCTTATGATTGTCCTTAGCTAGGGACACTATTTTAGCTTTATCTTTAGGTTTAAAGGATTTTAGGAGATTTCTGATTTGCTTATTCAAGCTGAGGAGAGAATACTTCCTCTGCTGAGTCAGTTATCTCTTATTTTTAGATATCAGTTTCTTCCTCTTGTTATGTAACCTGCTTACACTTGAGGTCACAAGGGTGGCTTGCTTTTTCGCGAGGACCTGGATTTGATATGGTCAGGTACAGCTGAGTCTATGCAGCTGCTTAAGTGTTTGCCCAGTGCATCTGAGTACATCTCTGCATAGCAGTCATTGTTGTCTATGAATATGGGGCATATAAAATGTCTATAATGTTGCTTAGTAGTCTAAAGTTTGCTTTGGAAAAGTTCATCAGTTTTTTGCTCCTGTGAAGATGTCAGGTCCAATAACTACTTTGAATGAGACCTTACCTGGGAAGGCATCACACAGGGTGGAGAGCAGTGACTTCCCATGTTGGTGAGTACTGTGTGTAGGATATTTGTGCCCCTTTTGGAAGTACGGACTATCTGTTCCAGAGCATTTGAATCAACAAAGTCCAGGAACCTCCGGGTGAGTGTGTTTGTGCAAATTACCCATGACTAAGGTGTTGAGCTATATAGAAAGTGAGTCCAATAAGTCCAGTATGTCCAGGTAGGCAGTGTGCTTTTCTTGGTTCATGATGAGGCACCTATTGCTAGCAATGATGTGGTAGGATATTTTGTCTAGAGTTAATTGTACATGGATTAGCTCGACAGAGTCATACTGTTTGACCAGTCTTGAGGTGTACTTGGCTTTTATGAACATGGATACCTCTCCAACTTTGGTTCTTACATGCTCATTTTGAGATCTGAACATGCCTCAGTGACTTCACAGATGACAGCATATTCCAAGGTGTGGCGTGCTTCCAGTGAGTGCAGCTGCATGTTTTGACTTCTAGCATTAAGTAGCAGAACCATGAGTTTGCCTCTGGTGGAATTGCTGAAGTTGATCATTTTTTTGTTTATACTGTGGCATCATCCTGGGTAAAGGTAGAATGCTGCTTACAGCTAGCGTCATACCTGCCTGGGACATACAATCTGAGATTTCAGTCATGTCTCTCTTCATATAGTCCAAAGAGGTACATATCAAGTCATTCACCCCCGCATGATTTATGACCAAGTCATAACGGTACTTGTTGATGAGTGACTTGAGTGCATGCATGATTTGATACATACATACATACATACATACATGCAAATGTTTCAAGCACAGGCATTAAAGCCCTTCTAGCTTGCCAATAAGCCAAAACACTTGTTCCCATAATAAATGTCCAGGCTGTTCTTAAAAATATCTAAACTAGTACTTGCTATAATGTAATTTGGTAGTCTGTTCCAAGCATCAGCTACTCTGTCAGAGAAATGATTGGTATACTTCTCATTCCTGTAGAATCTTCTACATAGGTTATCTGATGATTCTGTAGTACTTTTTGATAACCCTAAACATTCCCAGAGGTAGTTGTCCCTAAATGCCCTATATACCTGAATACGATCTCCTCTTAAATATCTGTAGGAGACACTGTACATGTTCAGATATTTTAGTCTTTCATAATAACTTAGATTTTCACATACATGGATGCCCTTAGTATATTTCCACTGTACTCTTTCCATTTTATTCATGCTTGTTTTCCTATAGCGTTTCCATATTGTTATTCCATACTCAAGCGGATGGCGCAGTGGTGCAGTGGTAGCATTGTCACCTCGCAGCAAAAGGTTCTCTGGTTTAATTCTCAGCTGGGGTACCTTCTGTGTGGAGTCTGCATGTCCTCCCTGTGTTAGTGTGGGTTTCCTCCAGGTGCTCTGGTTTCCTCCCATATTACAAAGACATGCATCTGGAGCATTTCTCCCCGGGCATCTACTGAAAATTGGCTTCATTCCAAGTCGGACTTTCCCAGTTAACAAATGTTAAATAAATAAAGTTTGGGTCTAATGTAACTAACAAACAATGACTTCATTATGTTTGATTTCCTAGACTTTATAAATCTTTTTTATACAACCTATAGTTCTATAACTATCATTAGCCAATTGGTTGATATGATTAGAAAAACTCATAGCTGAATCTACCCCAGGTCCGTAAATGAGTCTACAGTTTCAATCACTGTGTGCTGCATTAAATATATACCTTTCAGTTTATGTCTTCCAAATCTCATATGCTTAGTTTTTGATGTATTTATCAACATAGTATTCTCCTGTGCCCAAAAGGTCAATTTAGTCAAATTATTTTGCAGACGTGCCTTGTCTGTAACACTTGTAATCAGTTTACCCAATTTCAGGTCATCAGCATATACTCTGTAGAACACCTCAGATGAAACAGTAAGGTCTGAAAGATACAATCTAAACAAGTAAGGGCCTAGTACAGAGCCCTGTGGGACACCTTGACTGTAACCAAGGATTTCACCTGTCCGGTTGGTGTGTGATACTTGCCATGTCCTATTTGCAAGCCATGCAGCTATCCATCTTACCAACAGTACATCAATACCTAGTTGTACTAATTTATTGATCAGTGTTTTGTGCATGACCCTGTCAAATGCAGAAGTTAAATCTATAGAAATCACATCAGAGCACAATTTTTCATTCATAGCTGTTATTATATTGCTATAGAACATCATGTTGCAGGTGGTAATAGACCTATTTTCAACATATGCATGCTGATATATGGTTTCAAGTCCCACCCTATCCAGTTCTGACAATAACTTATCCAGTATTACCTTCTCCATTATTTTTCCACAACATGAAAGTAGACTTAAGGGTCTATATGATTCTGGGTTTGTCCTACTCCTGTTTCCCATAAAGACAGGTTTAATAAGTGCAAGTCTCCAATCTTGAGGAATCTCCCCATATTTATATGGCCTAGTGAATAATAGCTGTAATGGCAGTGTAAGTTCTTGCTTAAGTATTATCAGGTCATTGTTACTTATTCCGTCTCCTCCCGGTGCTTTGTTTGGATACAGTTTGCACAGTTCTTTTTCAATATAATCTAATTTGATTTCAGTATCTGGGGTTACCTGGATGTCACTAGGATAACTTACCATCCCTTTTGTGGAACCAAACTGTTTTGCATAAGATTTTGTAAATTTATCTATAATCTGTTGTGTCTGAGAATAAATTTTAGAATCTGCACACAGTTTATCAATTTGTGTATCTTTACTCCTTCCACATCTTATGTATCTATAAAAAGGTATCCTATTATGCTCAATATTTTTATATAAATTTTCTTCAAATCTTTCTTGATCTTGTCTAACACTGTGCTTAAACTGTTTGTCCAGCTTGTTTATTTCAGTTTTCAAAGTTGTAGTTCGACCTCTCTTCCATTTCTTATAATTTTTGTCTCGTACCTTAATCAGGTATCTTGTCCTTATGGAAATATACCCCCATGATGTTGCATGCCTAGATCCTGATGTTTTGACTTTTTGCCCTCAAACAATTTTTCTTTCAAAGCTTTCCACATTCCATCTGCAGTTTTTCCACTGAACACCTTACTCCAGTTAATTTTATATAGTAACTGTTTTGCTTCCCTATAATCTGTAATTAACCTTCTGTGCATTGGCTTAGATTTCAGTTTGGCAGAATTATCTAGCAACAAATTAACCTTTATGACCCCATGATCACTGCACATCAATGGTGGTAAAACTTCACTTGAAGTTACAGTAATTTATTTGGGAACACATACAATATCTAGTATATTCTGTCCCCTGGTAGGTTTTTTTGCAATCTGAAGCATTTGTTGTTCCTGAATATACTCTGTGAATAATTTCTTTGCTAACGTTGTTGAATCAATATTATTCCAGTCTGTTCCTGGTAAATTTAAGTCCCCAGCTAATATTATTCTTCACTCCTGTGCTTCATGTAAGAAATGTATGAATTCCTCTAGGTCATCTGCACTTGACTTTGGTGGTCTGTACACTTCAACAATTGTTATATGTTCCAGGGTTGTCTTTATCGTCACAGTTACACAGTCTATAGTACTGGTGTTATCATTGAACATGTAATAATCACAAGTCTCATAGCTATCTTTAATCCCTATCATAACACCTCCACCTGATTTTTTTGTTAGAATGTCTGTTACAGTAAAAACATTTATACCCTGACAGAACTGGTTTCCAGTCATTGTTCTTTAACCATGTTTCACAAATTATAACAACATCAATCATGTGGGAACGCAGCAAATTTTCTAATAAAAAACTTTATTATTAATGCTCATAGCATTAACAACCATCAGAGATGCATCAAATGTTGTTGTCTGTGAACTGTTACATTTTTGACCTGACAAAAATCCTGGCTAGAGTCAAATATTGCAAAAAATCAGCTGCAAAAATGTTGTTCATAGGTTCATCTTCCCTGATCTAGACAAATACACACCATCCTGTCTGAACACGTGTGCCCAAAAGAAGGCTTGGATGCTCTACACATTTCCATTTTTTAAAACAGGACATTTTTTCCATGTAGGTGTTTATCCAAAAAATATTTTCATTTACAGTGACATGACTATCCTTTCTATAGGTGATTTGTGAAAAATATGTCCTAACACCAGTACAAGCTACACTGTCTAGGAGGACTGTCAGTTCCTGACTAACAGTAAGAGAATCTTTGTTTGTGACATCATTTGTACCAACATGAATAAAAACAGATTCATGCTTCCTTACTTTAAGGCATTCCAAGGCTTGTTTCACACCTTCTATTTTTGCTCCTGGCAAACATAACACTACTCGATGTTCATTATCATCTCTGCAAATGTAAGTATCAGTTCCTCTAATAAATGAATCTCCAATTACAAGAATATCTTTACTGACCATCTCTGAAGAATCATTAGCTTCTAATACAGTCATTTCTGCTCTATCAATTGTTACAAAGGATAGATCTTCATCACTATTAGTCTTATTAATTCCACTGTTTTCATTCCGTATTAAATTCTCATCCAGCTGGCATTGTAAATCCACAGCTCAAGCCATGTAGTCAATATCTGTCTTTCTCTTCTTTTTTCTTACAGTAATGTTCTTCAATCCTACCACGTTCAGTTTTGATTTCTTCCTTTTCACCTGCCCCTTGCATCTTTTTTCTACCTTTTCCATTGGAGAGGTGATGCCTTTTTCTGTAGACTGAGGGTTTTCTGATGGACAGATATCTTCATTCCCTGTCACCAGTGTGTCACATAACAAAGCAGAATCCCTTTTACTATGTATTCTCTTTCCTTTGCAGTCATTAGTCAGTTTCTTTTTCTTCCTTGTTATTGGTTGAGAACGTCTTCCTTTCTTTCCTTTTTTGCTTCCTTCTAAATAAACCAGATATTCAGATTGCTGAGTACTTGCAACCACAATTACATAGTTCTCAGGGGTCTCATCATGTTTCATAGGAGTTGAATGTTCATAGGTTCATAGGTAGGTACTAGGCTAGCTGCCCGAAGGCATTTATAAGCATAGTCAGAGTATGTAGGCTTTCGCCACCTCATTGATTAATTAACTGATCCTCTGTCATGCAGAGCAATGAAGTGATCCCAGGGGTGTATTTTCTGTTACCCATCCACTCGTCAAGGTTTCTCTTGAAGAGTGTTAGTGAGGGGCTCTGCCTGATGTAATTTGGAATTTTGTTCCTAAGCATGGAGAGTCTCTGTGACAGGACTCTATCCCTCCAGCATGTTCTATTTATTGTTGTGGTGAGGTTTAGCTCACTAGAGCATGTGGCCCGCAGTGACTTGGATTTCTTTAGGTGGAGCATGTCTCATTAATTCTGAGTTGGGCATGGCTTTGTAAGTCAGGAAAAGATCACCTCTGAGTAAGCGATATGCCACTGAGTACAGCCGGAGTTTTTTCAGTCGGGCTGCATAGGACATATGTTTGAGACCAGTAATCCTCTTGGTGAGGTACTTTTGTGGTCTTTCCAGCTATTGGAAGTGTCTTGTGAGGTTCATCCCAAATGAGGCATTGTACTCTATGATGGGTCTAATGAGTGACGAGTAGAGGGGCACTAAACCTCTTTATTTCTAGATGCGAACCCTTTAGTAATTAGATGGGCCACATAGATGGATTTCCTAACTACTTTGGCAATATGATTGTCAAAGGAGAGATTACTGACTACCTGGGTCCCCAGATCTCTTATTACCTCTTCTTTATTAAGGGGGCTGCCACATATATGGTAATTCATGGCTGTTTTGTTTTTCCCAAATGGGATGACTATGCATTTTTTTGGCATTTAGCTTGAGGCCATGACTTTGACACCAGGTGTCCGTCTCAGTAAGGCCCTTTTGGAGGATGTCCATGTCAGCCGGAGAGTCAATTATGGTTCTTTGCAGAAAATAGATGCATCATTTCCTAAATTTGTTCTATTTGTTCTACGCCTAACATTATTTAGTTCATCAGTCCAGTCATTAATATGTGATACAACATTTCTCCATGCCATGCCAATTGCACATGTGCAATCATCATCATTAAGTCGAGATTTGCTTCTAACAATGGTAAGCAAATCATCCAACTTTTGACATGAGGAACAAAGATCACCAGTGTTATCAGCTATTACCTTTAAATATGCATAGCATTTATTACACTGTACAAGATACTTGTGCATTAGCAAATCGTTAATTGCATACTCATTTAAGGAATCCATATTCAGCTTTAATTGAATAAAATATTGCAAAGGAAAAAATACACAAAGTCAGTAGCAAAGAATTCAAAGGAACTTAAGTCAACTTCTATGACAAAAATTATACCAGCGATATCCAACTAAATAATAAAATACAATAAAGTTATTCTGACCATACAAGTTCTACCAGACAGACAGAAGTTGTAATTTCTTTACTTCGCATGCTCACTATAGCTCACAATTGCACCTCCTTTTAACAGTAAAAATAAATAAAACTTCTCTTACCAGTCAACTCCACAACAAATCACAAACCAAGACAGATTTGTTTTGATATGCTCAGAATGTTCCTCTCTGCAGTCTGTGTAAATTTATAGCTGTCTAGGCTCCTTGTGGTGGCTAGAGCTTGCCTGTCCAAAACCTATCCCTTTCTCACAACCAAAAGTGAAACTAAAGGTAAAACAACAAAATATGAATCAAAGTAAAGCTTGTTAATAAGCAGTCTCTTCCTACCTACAAACAGTTAAACACAGTGAAAACAAATGCAATATAAATTCAAATAAAATTGCTCTTACCAGTCAACTCCACAACAAATCACAAACTAAGACATGATTGTTTTGATATGCTCAGAATTTTCCTCTCTGCAGTCTGTGTAAATTTATAACTGTCTAGGTACCTTGTGGTGGCTAGAGCTTGCCTGTCCAAAACCTATCCCTTTCTCACAAACAAAAGTGAAACTAAAGGTAAAACAACAAAATATGAATCAAAGTAAAGCTTGTTAATAAGCAATCTCTTCCTACCTACAGACAGATAAAAATAGTGATAACAAATGCAATATAAATTCAAATAAAACTGCTCTTACCAGTCAACTCCACAACAAATCACAAACCAAGACAGGATTGTTTTGATATGCTCAGATTGATGGATCCTGGTACCTGACAGGCAGCTGAGCGCGACCTTCTCCTTGCCCAAGCTTGTGAGGGGAACATCTGTAAGATTCACTATGGAGTCACCTATGACCAGGACATTAGGTTTAGGAGTGTTTTGTCTTAAGGGCTTATTTGTTGAGACATACATTTGAATTTTTATTATGTGTAGTGTTTTTTTATTTATATAACAGCATGTGCATCTTGTTTATGTTTGGGAGATCTTTGAACTTTTGCTAGTCTTCTAGTGAGTACCTCCACATATGTGGGTCTATGTGTCATTCCTTTAGTTTGTGTGAGAGATGAAGAGTGTGTTCTGAAAACCTGTTTGGTATCTGGTTTGTTGTTACATGAGAGAAGTGTCTCCAATTTCATAGTGTACTTACATTTCTCACACAGGGTATTGGTTTGCTGTAGGACTAAATGGTTGGCAGAGTACATTAGATAATTACTACACTGCCTCAGCATTCCCAAGTCAATTAGTTTGGCCAGAGCAATGATGGGAAATTGCCTGTTCGTTATTATAGGGTTTTTCCCATGTGAGCTATTTGGGGAAAGGTGTGGGCTTGGTTGAACAGTTTTTGCACTAGGACTCTCAAAGGTTATTCAGTTGAGGGCTGTGGATGACAGTTATGGCAATGCTGCTAAGTATGCATCTAAGTTGCCTTTAGTGCAGCAGAGAAGCTTGTGAGGGTTCCACTGACAGTTGTCTAGGGAAAAATGTTGTTTCAAGGCATTTGCGTCTATACAGGGCACAACTAACCACAGCAAATGCAAAGCTTAAATATAGATGAAATTAAACATTTTTAAGCTAATCTACTAATAGGAAATCACACAATGACCCTTCCTCCATCAATATCCAGCTCAACCAAGGCTGGATCCACACTATTCTGCCACATGGGTGCAGAGGAGCCATTTTAATGTAAGATGGCTGGATTAGTGCCGAAGTGTATCAATAACAGGCCAGATTAAGCAGGTCTGACTCTAGTCTATGCTATTTAGGGAACAGTACAGTGCAAAACAAGTGCAGAGAATGAAGCAGTCACAAACAGTAAAACAGTAAAAAATACAGAAAAATAATGCAGAAATTTGGTTAAATGCAGTTGAAAAAGTGCAGATAAATCTCAAAATATAATTATTTCCTTGCTCTTTGCTTTGGTGCAGCTGGACATACAATTGTCATTGTGAAGATGTCCTTTTGTGCATCTTTACACAAATAAATCACCAGCATTGAAGAGAAAATTCTAAAACAGTAAGCAAGACTACTAGCTCCCCTGCACCCCCTGTGCGTATATGTGTATATATATATATATATATATATATATATATATATATATATATATATATATATATATATGTATGTATGTATATATATATATATATATATATATATATATGGATCACCTACTATATACCGAACATTCAATACACCGACAAGCAGGAATACACGACCGCTACACCAACAGTGCATTAAGTCGACACCACATATTACCGACAGCTGATTGGCTGACAATAATGAGAGCCAACTTTAAAAGTGTAGCTGTATCTTTCTCACATCCAAACATATCACTTAATAATGGCAGAATCAGCACAAGAAGGACCAGGAGAAGTCGGGCATTGTTACCCTGTTGTGAACTCGCAACAAAGGAAGGCAATGTTACAAATTGAAGGGTACCTATACCATCTAAAGCATACAAGACAGAACAGGCATTATTGGGGATGTAAGGAAAAGCCAAGTACACATTGCAGGGGTAGAGCAGTAACCTTGAAGAGCACAGATGGGGAAGAATTACTGAAAACAGTTCCACATGACCACAGTGCGGATCCGAGTGAGACTGAACAATATGCACTCACAAATGAGGTAAAGGTACATGCCCAATACAGCAGAGATATGCCATGCTCTATTGTGGAAGATGCATTAGCATCCACATCCATGTCTGCCATCCATAATATACCACAAAGGAAGGCCCTTTTACAGAGTATAGGTAGGGTTCGCAGAAAATGTACTTTAACACCAGGTAGATGTGAAATCACATTAATGAACATTGATAGTAATGTGTACAATCTGAAAGAAGGGTGCTTCATTAGTAAGCGCATGGCTGATAACACAACTGACTCTATAGTGTTTGCATTTAGCACTGTTAGTACCTGTATGATCTCAGCGGAGCCACCATTTGGATGATGGATGGCACTTTCTTTCAAAAAGGTGTGACATGCAGGCAGCTTTATAGCACACATGGTCTTTTAAAGACTGGATGTTATAGTAAAGTTGTACCCATATTCTATGCTCTCATGAGCAAGAAATCATTAAAATGTTGTAAATACCTTTGACATGCTCTGTTTGGACTATTGTCGGAAAATAGCTTTGAATGTCAAGTTAAATACATTCTGTGTGATTTCGAGATAGAAGCCTGAAGGAGCGTGAGCTTAAATTTCTCCGATGTGCAGTCCAAAGGGTGTTTATTTCACTTTGGACAGAATATTTGGAAAAAGGTACAAGCTTTGGGCCTTGCCTCTACATATAACAGTAATATGACGTTTCAATTGTCAATTAAATCACTAGTTGCGCTAGCGTTTCTACAACAGGAGGAAGTGATTGACACATTTGAATGAGTGAAAACTAGGACATGAGCTGGTGAAATATTTTTCTGAGTACTATGTGTATGGGAAACTGAGGAAATTCTGTACTAGAAATTACATGTCTATGAGATTTCCTCCACTTTTTCCTGAAAAGTTTTGGAACATAGCTAAACTAAATGATTTGTTTTTGCCACGAACACAAAACTCGGTGGAAGCGTGGCACTGCAGATTAAAGTGTTTGCTAGGTAGTAGAGCTATGGATTTGGATGTCATAATGCGTGCTTGGCTAAGGCACAGGATCATATCGATGAATTAAGGGTGAGAATGTCAACTGGTGTTCCTCCGTCTCTTAAAAAGGGGAGGGTTGTACAGAAGCATAATCAATTTCAACAAGTAATTGACAATAGAGCTGAGTACTCTCCACTAGAGTTTGTGCAGAGTATAGCTCATTTATTAAAGATGTAGGATGAAAAGCTGGCTGTTGCACTTTTTGTTTGGACTATGTGTTATATTGAATATGTAGGATGGAAAGCTTGCTGTTTTTGTTTGGACTATACTTCATATTTTGTTTAATGTTGAAAAGGGACTTGAAAATGCACATATTATGCATCTGTTGACATATTTGTCAGGGAATGTCACATCGGTGATTTGTTGTTCGGTGTTTTGCAGTGCCGGTGATTAGGAATGTCGGTGGAGTGAGCGTGGGTTCTGTTTTGTCGGTGTATTGAACGTTCGGTGTATACTAGGTGATCTATATATATATATATATATATATATATATATATATATATATATATATATATATATATATATATATAAATGTCTATTTTGGTAGACTGAATTTACACTTACCCAAATTAACCAAATTGCAGATTCTGGAGATGACAGCACCGAGATTTCAATAAACTGAACCGGAACATTACCGATTCTTTTTACAGGGAGCAGAGACTCTTGGCTAACATGGGGAAACTTGCCCTTTTCCCCACTGTAGTACAATCTTGGAGTTGGTATCTTTAGTTAGGGGAGTTGTGACGGGCTCACCCCCCACACTGGGCTGTGTGGGTTTGACATACTTTGATGTATTATTTTGTTAAATACTGGCGAAGTGCCTTCTTTCCCTGTAAAAACTGGTAATGTGACAAATTGGTTTATTGCAATTTCAGTTTTGTCATCTAGGTAATCTGCAGTTTGGGTAAGTGTGAATTTGGCCTACAGTTTATATTTATATATATAGCTATATCTATTTAAATACATATATATATATATATATATATATATATATATATATATATATATATAGATATATATATATATATATATATATATATTTATAGATAGATATAACATTGAGGCAATCTAAGTTTAACGTCATATGATTGACTTTCCGAAATGTGGAAACATTTGAATGGAGATCATGGTACAGTGGAGATCGAGTAGTTTACTTTTTTCCACACTGTAGTGCAATCTCAGAGTTGTATATATAATATGCAGGGAGTGTGGGGGTGCAGGGGTTTGCCTCCAGCAAAAACATATATTTTTGTTGTTTCTGTTTTTCAACTTTTTGGAAATTCAATCATTTGGTTCTGTTGTTCAACTTTTTGGAAATTCAATCATTTGGTTTTGAACATATGATGTTTGACTTTCTGTTGAGTCAATCATGTAAGGTAGATATATCAGCTCCACACATGCACCAACTTGAGGAAGAAGAAATGTTTCCAAAAAAGGGAATCTCTTCTGGCACAACGCACTGACAGTGCCTTCCTACAGAGGAACTACAATCATCCGTGAGTTTAACTTTAGGCAACTGAAGCTCAGGAGTTCAGTCTTTGTCCACCAGGACATTAAATATGGTGAAGTGGTACAAAGTAACTAAAGTACAAGATAGCACATTAGATGAAGGAATACAAATTAAACATAACTACATACCTTTAAAGAATGAGATGTTTGGCTCTCAACTAGCAAATGCTGAAAATCTACAGCATAAAAATTTTACATTACATGCAAACTGTGAAGTGCGGTTAAACTTTGTGCGACATTAGCATGCAGACATCACATACTGACTCTGATAACAGCCTAGATATGGAGGAGAAAATAAAGGGTGTATTGTCATCATACCTTGCCTCCACCAACAAGCAGACATTTGGGTAGAAATGTAGGACTGATGTAAATGACTGAGAAGCCTCTTCAGTTAACAATGTTTGTCATGGAAATGAGGCGACTCCCATTCAAGCTGATCCTATTAAAAAAAATGAAAGCAGGAAAGAGCACCGAAGAGAGCAGGTGTCATCAGTATCATTATTTATAAAAAACATAATAGAGTGGAAATATGCTTACATGTCAAACCCCACCCAGCAATACCAGGCTTTACCTACTGAGATACCATGATCGGTGGCAAATTTCCTAGTTGTAGCTGTCTTCTTCCTAAGAGGAACTCAAAATATTCTGCAAATATTCAGTAGGTTTAGGGTGTTTGTTTGCTGATTTAATGATTACATGATGCCTGCCAGAAAAACAGTTTTATGTTTAGGCTAACCTAAACTATAGATACAATTTTTCTATTGCTGTAATACAAGCCATTTACAGTGACTGAGGAAAAATTCTGCAAAGATTCTTAGATGTGTCAGTGAAATTACTGAGCAATATAAAAAGTGGGATATTAAAGTCAAGTGTTGGCATCTTAGCTATACCTAGTTTAAGGATCAACGTGAATAAATTAAGTAATAATTACATTGATTTTCATGAAAGAAAGGTGGGAAGGAATAATACTTTTGCATAAGACAAAACAGACTTCATCTTTATTAGTTATGATATAGTTGTTATAAGTTACCTTCAAATCCAAACAGTTGTTTAGAACCTCTTCTGATCCAGCTGTGAAGTTAACACAAAAATGAATATGAAACTCATATATGTAATACAATGAGATTAAACTGTATGATTAAAGACCTAGAATACTTGATTTGGAGTAAAATGACTGACATTATTTTCATTAAGCAAGCAGCAAAATGCAACTCAAGCAGTTAAGTACTTGCTTAAATATCAAAAATCAGAAAGAACCAGATAAGCTCTTGAACCACAGAGACTTTATTATTGTATGTATTTATTTCAGTTCGATGACTGGGGTAGTCCACTGGGCCTGGAAGAGCCCGTTTTCAGTGGAGGCCCTGGGAGAAAAGCTCCACAGATATTGAACATATAAACAATAGTTGTAAATAGAAACATAGATGAATGTACAAAGTTACAAAGTTCAAGAACAGTGGTAGCATGCTGTGATGAACAATATAGTTAAAAGAAAAGGCAAATGATACATATTGTCTAAGTAATAATCACAAGGTACATATGAGTTTACATAGAGTGAGTAATATTTAAAAATTTCAAAGTATAAACTTTTTTTTGCAATTGAGAGAGAATCTAAATAGAGGGAGAAGGGACCGGGACTGAGTTCAGGGGGGAGTTAACAAGTGTTAGGCAGAGGAACTACATTTAGAGATAGATGATTACTGTAGAAGCAAGTATAGCTGTAGTGCTTGGGAGATGGCATAAGGAGTTATGTAGTAGTGGAACAGGAGCATTCCCACTTCGAAAATAGGTAGGACTGGAGGAGCAATTTGAAGTTAGAGTGGCTTTGGATATTTCGGAGGGAGGCAGGAAGAGAATTCCAGAGTTTATCTAAGGAACAAGATAATAGTAGGTGTCCTGAGGGTCAAAGAGGTTTATATACTTTTGCAGATCGTTGATTTCAGATCTAAGTGGGTAGTTGGGAATGTAAAGAGTTAAGGAGGTGGGCAGAGAGGGACAGCAAAAGGTTGGAATATAAGCTTGTGGGCAGTAGTAAGTTTGATAACTCTGAGGTAGTTAGGAAGTTCAAGCCATTGCAGAGAGTGCAGAGAAAGGGAGTGATGAAGATGTGTTTTTGGAGTTGGTGGCAAATTTGGAGATCTTTTTTGTAGCAGATTTCAGGCTTGGCCTGCAAGCCAAGCTGAAGATTAGTGAATAAGGGGGGCATCATACATAAGAGATGGTAGAAGTTAAGTAGAGGTAAAGGTTTGTCTCACAGAAGGAGAGAGGTACCGATTGTGTCTGTACAGAAGACCTAGTTTTTGGTGAGTTTTTCTGATGTTAGTTTGAATATGTATGTCAAATTTTAAATTTTCATCAATTATGACACCTAACAGTTTGGTGTGTCACACTATTTCTATGGGGGTGGTGTTCTGGGCAGTCAGTGTAAAAGAGTTTTTGTCTTTATTGGTATTTTTGGATGGGGAGAAGAGCATGAGCTTAGTTTTATTGGCATTTAAGGCGAGGTGATTATTATGCATCCAGGATTCAGTGTTAGAGAAGGCTAGCTGAGTTTTGCTGTACAGATAATAGTCAAGTCATCAGTATATTGGATTAGTGTGGTATCAGAGAGAGACTGGTGGAAATTATTTATGAAATGTTAAAGAGGAGGGGGCTAAGGACAGAACTCTGAGGAACACTGGTTGAGGTATGTAGAAAGGAAGAGGATGAGTTATTCCATTTTACAGCTTGCTGTCTTCCAGAGAGGAATCTAGTGAACCAGGTTATAGTTAGAGGGGAGAGGTTGAGTGAGGAGAGTTGGGATAATAGTAAGGGGTGGGAAACAGTATCAAAGGCTTTGGAGAGGTCAAGGAATAGAGTGAAGACAATTTTACCAGAGTTGCGTGCAAGGGTAATACAGTCTAAAAATGAAAGAAGGGCAATGATGGTACAATGGCTGGAATAGAAGCTGTGCTGTATTGGGGTTAGTAGATTGTTTTGGTTCAGATAAGATATCATTTGGGATTGAATACATTTCTCCATGATTTTTGATAGTGGAGAAAGGATGGCTATGGGGCAAAAGTGAGAAGTGTCAGTGTTTTTGCCTCCTTTATGGAGTGGGATGATATAAGCATGTTTCCAGAGGGAAGGGATGTATGATTCCTGGAAAGCTCTGTTTATTATGATGGAGATAGGGTAGGCAATGCTATCTGCAGATAGTTTGAGGAAATATGCGGGTAAGGTATCAAGGGCAGGGGGAACATGGTTTCAACTAGAGGAGGAGTGTTTTTTTATTTTGGTTGTAGAGACTGGAGAGAAGGTAAAATTAGGGATAGGGGAAGTCAGATTGGAAGGAGATGTGGGGGGATTGGTTGAGGGGAGGGGAGATGAAGAGGAGTGAGAGAATGTGATAGTAAGTTTAGCTATGGAGTCAATGAAGAAGTTATTGAAAAGAGATGCAGTTTCTAGATGTTAGAAAAATATGTATTTAAATATATGTGAAATGCTAGTTTAAAAGCAAGGTAGTTTATAATGCATTTTATTTTATTAATCATATAACAGAAGGGATAAATTCATGTGTAAATGCAAGTAGCTTCTGAAACTGCAGTGTGCTTTGACCCCTGACCCTGGCAGCTGCCAGCTCAGCAAGCTTAATGTTATGCTTTTCATAAGTGATTATCTGCTGGGTCAGGAAATTAAAATGTGTAAATTTCCGCTTCTTCCTGATAAGATAACTTGTCCTTGGATCTTCCTTTCCTGATGTAGTAATTTGTCCCTGTAAGATAAGAACACAGCTGGTGAGAAAGTAAAACAATGAACAAAGAGGTGAATTTAAAGTCTGAATCTGCTATTGTATTCAAACTGATATAAGACCTTTAAAAAGTAACTTTACAGAAAGACATTATGACTGGCCAGCTGGATAGCAAGGCCGTATTGTATCTAAAGGAAAAGTTTTTTTAAATGTACTGCATCAGCATTATTAGATGAATAGAATACTGTTAGTAAAAGTGATGTAGATGCCTTGTGATTAACCACATCAGTAAGGTGGGCATAACTTGAATGCAAACACTATAAAATATTCTGTACTTCCTGCATCATGTCAGACAAAATTCTGTACTTGTATGTTTTTTTGCCTCCTGGTGTACACTAGTAAACTTTTGAATCTGAACCTCCTGTGTATTGAATTCTGATTTTTTATTTAACAGTTTGGTCCTTTGAGCTGGAATTCCCTTGGTAAGCTGCAGATTAGAGTGTATTGGTGGTCGAATACTGTGCAGGAGAAGTTACCAAAATGGTTCTTCTTGAGTGAAAATACCTCCGACTGAATTGTCGTGTGTAAAGAGGCTGGCCACTTTCTGATCTGTGGCCAAAGAGCGGAATTTGACCATTTTGAAGACCAGGAGGCTCAGGTAGGAAGAATTTGCCTTTTTTCTGTTTTAGATCAGGGACTAGGTTTCAGTATATTATTGTCAAGATTTGTTTTGCAGATCAGGGACAAAAGGAAGTACTGTATATTTTGTCATAGATCAGGGTAACAGAATAAGGTAGACAGTTATTCTAGATAAACTGTAAACAGGAACTAAGAAATTGACATCACGTGATAAAAAAGGGTTACGTAACATTTTCTTTGACATGGGTAATCAGTGCACTAAAGCCTCGCGAGATCCGCCCCTAACCGAAGACGCAAAATACATGCAATTACAACGTGCTGATAATGTTAGGTATTATATGAAATGGGTTAACAAATATGAATTTGATGGTAAACTAGATAAACTTACACTAGTTAAACTCCTTAAACAGCTTAAATCTGATGCAGGAGGTCAGGCAAAAAAGCAACGCCAACTAGGCATACCTCAAGCACACAGGTGGATTGAGGAAGCAAATCGTAGGGAACAGAAGCTTAAAAATTCAAAAACATTATTTTTAGACAAAGAGGATAATAACTTGGTAATAGCTACAGCACCTCCTCCTCCTCCCTTGCCCCCTCCCTTACCCTTTTCAGGATATGAAGTGAGTGGACAGGCTGGTCCGCCTTCGCGTTATCCTGAAGTTTCAGTAAGACCACAACCATTTGTTAGAGATCCTATTAAGACTAGGTCCCGAACACGTAAAACACATAAGGACACAAAATTATACCAGATAGAGAAAAATCTACAGGATGAGAGTGAGGAAGAAATATGCCCACTTATAGAAGTTCCAAATCCTCAGGCAGGACAGGAAGGGCAGGATCCAACACTCTTAGTATATAGACCATGGACACCGGAAGATATCCGGAAAGCTACTGAGGGAATCCCCCATCCGAAAGTTAATTTTACGAAATTTTTAAAAGATTTACAAGGCATGAAGTTAAGTTACCACTTGAATGGGGAAGAAGTAAAAAAAGTAGTAAGACAAATTATAGGTCCAAATTGGCACATGATTTGTGGCACCTGAAATCCTCGTAATGCAGAACTTAGGCCACTCCCACATAGTGACGCAGAGTTAGACAACAGAGTAAAAGGTCTGACAGACAGAATCTCTGAGAAATGGAAACCTGGAGCAGACTGGACTTGCATTAATCAATGCATACAGCAGGAAAATGAGACAATAGATGGATATTATGCTAGATTATTAGAATGCTTTAATAATCATAGCGGTATGTCGGTTCCTGAGAACCAAACAACTGATTCCCCGTATGAACAACAATTAAAAAATGCATTTTTGAAAGGTTGCATTGCACCTATTAGTAGCTTCATTACGAAGCATATGATAGATCATCGAACAGGGAGGCTACAAGCCTTACTCGAATACGCTAGACATACTGAGAGACATTTTAATAGTAAAAAAAAAAGAAGGCGCAAGTCTTCACTGCTGAGGACGGAGCTGAAGTATTTGTATTGCAGTCAGGTAAAAAGGGAAAAAAAATGCCCAGGGAAACAAGCAGTCTGATAAACGATCAGAGGATTTTGAAGAGAGGAAAAAAAAGGTAAATGCTTCAAGTGCGGAAAAAAAGGGCATCTAGCTAGGGACTGTAAACAAAATAAAAAAGCAACGACGGAAGATAAAGGGGATGAGGGCTGACTATATAATAGTGAAAATACATCATATGAAAGTCAGGAGTCACCAGTAACAGCTAGAATAAAAAAGACAAATGCCAATGTAGTAAAAGGAGTAAAAAAAGTACAAATTGACTTAGACGAAAATGGAAATGAAATTTTAGATTTAGCATTGTTGAGCTTGGAGCTCTACCTAGCAGATATAAAACCAGAAGTGACACTTCTGGTGGAGGGAAGGGAAGTCAAATTCCTGTGTGACTCAGGAGCATCACGGACTTTGATACACCCCTCCAACTTACCAAAACATTCCGAATCACCTGATTATATATTAGTAAAAGCAGCAAACGGACAGCTATACAGGGAGCCACTCTCCCATGATATAGCAATAACTGACCCTGTTTCAGGTATGACCCAGAGAAGTAAAGTAGTTGTTTCTGCAAAGTGTCCAGTAAACCTATTGGGCAGGGACCTTATGCAGATATTTGACATAGCGGTAGTTCCAACTGTACAAGGTATGGAGGCACAGAGACAAATGGATACCTTTGTAGTGCGATCAGAGGGTGAAACCTTTTATTGGTACAGCCAGGACCTAGTCACGACTGGTCCAGGGGCAGTGACCGAAAAACTGATAAACGTAGCCATCAGTAAAGCCCCCTCCCTTGACACTGATCAACAGCATTTGTTACACTGTACTCTATACTACTGTACTACACCAGGACCTGATAGAGAGTATGAGCAGGAACTGTTTAAAAATCATGCAACTAGATTGGATTTGCGTACTTTGTACTGGGATACAGAGGGAAACAGTGTAGTTAGCTGTTCATTACCTCAAAAATTCCTTGCATTGTATAGATCAAATCGGTTGCCACATGTCAGCCTGACAAAGAACAAAAGTGTTAAATGGGCAGACTTAAGAAAAAAAGTAACAAGATGGGAGAAACAGACTGATTTAGAACTGTCAGGACAATGGATACAAAAACAAAAACTGAATTGGTTGACACAGACACATCCAGCTGTACACTTGCAATCTAGCAAGGACAGCTGATTAGCATTTTTATTAAAAAAAGAAAAAAAGGCCTTGTGTAAAATTCCAACAACTCTGTGGTCAACAGGCAAGTCAGATGTAGGACTTATTCGAACAGCAGGACCAGTTACAATTACCCCAAAGTCAGCTTTTAGACCACAGAAAAGACAATACCCTTTGAGAAAGGATGCAGAAATAGGAATTAAGCCTATAATAGCAGCATTACTCAAAGAAGGAGTACTGGTAGAATCTCCTGATTCACCATGTAATACACCCCTATTTCCAGTTAAAAAAGCAAATGGGAAATGGCGGATGGTACAAGATTTACAAGCTGTAAATAATGCAGTAATACCTAGAGCACCTACGGTGCCAGACCCACATACCTTGTTAAATAATTTAAAACTGCAACAGAAGTATTTCTCTGTGGTAGATATTAGCAATGCTTTCTTTTCAATACCTATACATCCTGATAGTCAATATTGGTTTGCATTTACATTTCAGGGTAAAAGGTATACATATACTCAACTACCTCAGGGATATTGTGAGAGCCCAATAATATTTGCACAAGAAATGGCTAGCAACCTGGCAGGGTTTACCCCACTGGGAGGTAGTCAAATTCTACTTTATGTAGATGACATCTTGCTAGCAGCCCCCACCCAGCAGCAGTGCAGGGAGGATACTGTAGCATTATTGAAATTTTTAGCAATACAAGGACACAAAGTAAACAAAAGTAAGTTACAACTTTGGAGAAAACAAATTAGATACTTGGGATATGTAATATCCAATGAAGGTAGAATACTAAATAAGAAAAGAAAAACAGCAATTTTGCAAGCACCCAAACCAACAACCAAAAAAAAAATGATGTCTTTTTTAGGTACAACTAATTTTTGTCAGAGCTGGATACCAAATTATGCTTTAAAATCTGCTCCACTGACTGATTTGATATATAAGACACCAATGGCAGCACAATATATTTTACAATGGACAACAAAAGCAGAAACGGCTTTCTGCAGGTTAAAGCAGTTGATAGCTTCTTCATTAGTTTTAGGACTTCCAAATTATCACAAACGTTTTTTTGGACCGTAGATTGTAAGCAAGGGTACATGACGTCAGTATTGACGCAACAACATGGGGACAAGCAGCGCCCCATAGCTTACTATTCATCACAGTTAGACCCAGTGACGTGATGTTTGCCTCACTGTGTACAAGCAGTAGTTGCAGCCGCAATGGCAGTACAGGCTTCAGCCTCAGTGGTGTTATTTCACCCTCTCACATTGAGAGTGCCTCATGCAGTTGCAATAATTTTACTACAAGAAAAAATGGCATACCTTTCTCCTGCTAGACATCTTTCATGTATGACTATACTGCTGAGCCAACCTCATATGACAATTGAACGATGTACGGCATTGAATCCATCAACATTACTTCCAACTCCTGCGGAGGGCACACCACACAGCTGCCTGCAGGAAATTAAACAGTTAGCTTTACCTAGACAAGATCTTACAGATATGCCCTTGGATAATGCTGAAGTGGCATATTACGTGGACGGCTCATGCAGAAGGGGTCCTACAGGGAAAAATCTGGTGAAATATGCAGTAGTTACAGACACTGAAATTTTAAAAGCTCAATCCTTACCACACAACTTATCTGCACAAGCAGCAGAGTTAATAGCTTTGACAAGAGCATGTACTTTAGCAAAAAAACAAGTGTGTAAACATATATACTGACAGTCAGTATGCTTTTTCTACAGTACATGTATTTGCACAACAATGAAAAAATAGAGGAATAATTACACCCAGTGAAAAACCTATTAATCATGCGCAATTTATTTTAGAGCTATTAGAATCTATTCAGTTACCTACCAAAGTAGCTATTTGTAAATGTGTAGCTCATACAAAACAACAGGAAAAGATTTCAAAAGGTAATGCATGAGCTGATGCAGCTGCAAAGCAAGCAGCTTCAGACTCAGAAACTTCTCTTTTAAATGAGGAATTACAACCCTCTGAGATTTTAGATTTAGACATGTTAAAAACAATGCAGATGCTTACTACAAAAGCAAAAAAACAAAAATGGGTAAAACGAGGTGCAATTTTTGAGAATGGACAGTACATTTCCAAAAAAAAAAAAAACGATATTGCCGTCTAATTTATTTAGATATGCAGCTTTGTTGAGCCATGGGCAGTGCCATGTCTCAACAGGGGGGATGGTACAGTTAGTAAATCGAATATTCCAAACATATGGATACATAAACTACACAAAAAAATTTTGTGCAGCTTGTCATACTTGTAACAAGCACCATGCACAAGGAGCATTTAAAACCAAGCAAGAAAGTTTTCCTATACCACCATACCCGTTCCATACTATTTGTATGGATTTCATAGAATTAAATAAATGTGAAGGGAAGAAGTTTTGTTTAGTTATTGTAAACATGTTTTCTAAATGGGTAGAAGCTTTTCCAACCAAAAACCCGGATGCAGCAACAGTGGCAAAAGCCCTGATAAAAGAAGTAATCCCTAGATTTGGCATTCCGGAGAGGATTTATAGTGACAATGGCACACATTTTGTGAATCAGATGATTCACCAGCTTGGGAGATTTTTTTAGTATCTCCTTAAAGAACCATTGTGCCTACCACCCACAGCCAGCAGGACTGGTGGAAAGGTACAATGGTACCCTTAAAAGTAAGCTTAGGAAGCTAGTAGAGGAGACCCAAAAGAATTGGATATACTGTCTGCCTTTAGCACTGCTGAGTATGAAAATGGTTCCAAATGTAAAGGGTTTGACTCCCTTTGAAATGGTTTTTGGGAGAGCATATTATGTGCCTCAGTGGAAAGCTCTCATGCCTGCAGAGCAGGAGGCTGACAGTTCGTTAGCAGAATATATGAAAAAATTGTTAAGGAATAAATCTGTTTTGCAGTTTAACTCTTATTCAGATAAGGAACAGACCAGACCGGTGGAAGCAGTCTTGGCCCCAGGGTCATGGGTCTGGCTGAAAGTGACAAAAAAAAAAAAAAACTGGGCGAGTCCAAAGTGGGAAGGTCCGTACCAGGTTCTTTTGGCAACGCCTACTGCAGTCAGAGTAGCTGAGAGGACGTCCTGGGTTCATTTGACGCATTGTAAACCGGTAAAGAACTTTCAACTTGATAAAAACTTTGAGACTGATACACAAACAGACCGAGATGGCCAAAAGCAAAGTGAATAAAAGTTTAGATCAACCCCAGAGATGTTGCATAATCATTTTGTTGTGTGTACATTTATTAACTGCAATTGTGACAATTTTTCTCTTGCTGTGGTTCATCCTACACACAACCACACAAGTGAAAGTGGGAAGGCATGATAAAACGTCTATAGACTGGCATCCAAATTTTAACACATACCTGGCCATGAAATGTGTGTATGCAGAGACTATGAACATTTCAAATTGCTGGGTTTGTACAGCTATACCAACAGCATATGGAGGACTGATAATGTCCACCGTCCCTTTGGGGATAAATGAGACTTGGGAGAATTTACTTTTCGACACAGAAACTGTGAGATCACAAGACAAAATAGCATTATTTTTACCTGTTACACAAAAGGGAATTGTGTGCTTTTTAAAAAACGATACCCTCCAAGTAGGATGGAGTAATTGTAATATTACGATATCCTACAAGTGTTGCATTGAAGTTAAAAGTGGAGGTACTGTTTGTAATACTAACTATGATTCATATTTGAGCACAATGAAAACAACATTGAATGAAGTACGACAAAACCCTGTTTTGTTTAAACAATTGTCAGTTATAGATCAGAAAATGTTTCATGCAGGGCTGATGCGTATTAGTACTAAAGTAAAAAACTGTTATTTTATTTGTGGGAAAAAGGCATATAAATGGTTACCTGAGAATTGGTCCGGCAGTTGTTTTTTGGGTTATCTGGTTCCAGCAATAAGACATACTGCAGAATTACCTTTGGGTAAGATATCAAACGTAAGGAAAACAACTCGAAAATCTGAAGGTCCAGTTAAAAAAAACTGTAAATCCAGTTGGGAAAATCAAAGCTGGTTGAAAATACCATAATTCAGTAAAAGACAAAAGTAAATTGACTCATATAGACTTGGGTGACAGTGTTATATCCTGGGCAGGAATACTACCAGTCTATGGAGCAGTCAAATCAATCTGGGAGCTGAGGAAGTTGTCGAAACTTCTCGAAGTAATGAATAATGCAACTTTTTCCGCCCTAGAATTGGTGACTGATGAACTGAATGCAATGAGAACTGTTGTGCTACAAAATCGGATGGCTCTTGACTTCACCCTAGCGGCGAGAGGTGGTACGTGCGCGCTTATCAAAGAAGAATGCTGTGCTTTCATCCCTGACAATCGCCATGAGATAAATAATCACCTAGAGGTAATTCAGCAAGTATCAGCCATGACTGAACCAGGCCCAAACCCACTGACGGACTTCTTCCAGAATCTGTTTGGGGGTGGGGTTCCATCCTAATGAACATTCTAATTGCTATTTATGTGGGTATACTCCTAATAGGAGCATGTGTTTGCTGTGGAATTCCCTGCATGAAAAGATTAATCAAAAATTTTGTTAATGTATCTGTTACTGAAACTTTCTACCAAGATATTGAAATTAAAAGATTAATTTCAGATGACGCTTTTTCTGAAGTATAGATTAAATGACTCACCTAGCTGAAAATCCTGAGTGGGAAAGGCTAGGAGATAACATGACACTATGCATACTTCAAAATAAAATAAAAAGTATTAATAGGGGGAAAATGTTAGAAAAATATGTATTTAAATATATGGGAAATGCTAGTTTAAAAGCAAGGTAGTTTATAATGCATTTTATTCTATTAATCATATAACAGAAGGGATAAAGTCATGTGTAAATGCAAGTAGCTTCTGAAACTGCAGTGTGCTTTGACCCCTGACCCTGGCAGCTGCCAGCTCAGCAAGCTTAATGTTATGCTTTTCATAAGTGATTATCTGCTGGGTCAGGAAATTAAAATGTGTAAATCTTCCGCTTCTTCCCGATAAGATAACTTGTCCTTGGATCTTCCTTTCCTGATGTAGTAATTTGTCCCTGTAAGATAAGAACACAGCTGGTGAGAAAGTAAAACAGTGAACAAAGAGGTGAATTTAAAGTCTGAATCTGCTATTGTATTCAAACTGATATAAGACCTCTAAAAAGTAACTTTACAGAAAGACATAATGACTGGCCAGCTGGATAGCAAGGCCGTATTGTATCTAAAGGAAAAGTTTTTTTAAATGTATTGCATCAGCATTATTAAATGAATAGAATACTGTTAGTAAAAGTGATGTAGATGCCTTGTGACTAAGCACGTCAGTAAGGTGGGCATAACTTGAATGCAAACACTATAAAATATTCTGTACTTCCTGCATCATGTCAGACAAAATTCTGTACTTGTATGGTTTTTTGCCTCCTGGTGTACACTAGTAAACTTTTGAATCTGAACCTCCTGTGTATTGCATTCTGATTGTATTATTTAACACTAGATCAGCATAATTTAGGTTTGGGCATGGGTTATCTTTTTTGCCAAGGTGAAGGAGGGAGGAGATGGAGCTCCAGAATTTTATAAGGTTGGTTGAGTGTTCAGATTGTAGTTTGCTATAGTATGATTTACGGTCCCTGATTATTATTTTTTTTTTTGCTGTGTTACAGAGTTGTTTAACTTCAGTTCGGACAGAGGGTGATTTGTATTTCTGATATATATTTTCCATTTCTTATCTTTAAGGTGCATAATTTGTTTGGTTTCTTTAGTTAACCAAGGGGAGGCAGAAGCTTTAACTCTTAGTTTTTATTGAAGCAAGATTGTTAAGATGGTTTAGGAAAGTGCTGTTAAAGTTTAAACTTTCACATTACACATATTTCATGAGATGCAAAAAAGCAATCGAACACCAAAGTTTATTTTGCAATCTCCTGATCAATCCAGTCAATCATTATATTGCAGTTTAGAGACATTCAACAATTTCATCTTTAAAATACATGCTATGCAAAAGTGCAACTAAAATACACTTATTAGGGTGCAATAATAATTTCAAAAAAGAATATGTTTTCATCTGCAGTGGTTTGATACTAGTAGCTATGTTAAAATCAGGCTATTTATCAGCCCTTAACATTGTTTCCATCTGAACTCAAGGAGATCTGCTTCTAGAGATGGTCCCTGCCTCTGGAGAAAGACCCACCCCAGGATTCAATAAAGCCTACACGATTGTTATTCACCAAGTGCATGTTGCAACACGATGTGCAAACAGCTGCAGAAAGTTTTAGATTCAGTAAGTGCCATTTAAAGGTGCGCAGCCCCATGCAAATTTGGTAAATACCAATGTATACTAATTACAGCATAAGTAGCTGAATTGTATGTTAATCAACTTATCCAACATGGTGGAGCTATTCAGTAAGCTATAAACCATCTGTGTAGACTCTGCGCTGGTTTGTCCTGCTTATTCCAAAACTTTTGGAATACAGCTACGAAAAGGAGTTTACACAAACAGAACCATGTCAACTTCTGCCTTTACAAGGTAAGTCTTGAACCTAGTGTATTGTGTAAAAATAGGAATGAGTGGTATATACTTGTATCACACCAATAGAGCAACAGATCCTTGTTTCTGCCATAACAGTAATGCACCTTTGCTACCACCCCCCCCCCACAAAAAAGTCTATCCTTTTTTGTGCCATAATAGTGACTCACCTATGCATCTCCCCAAAGGAACAGGAAAATGACACAATTTGCTAAGAAGCCCTCTTTGAAATGCTAAAAGTTATATCAAAGGAACTGCCCCTGAAACATCTGTGCATATTTATCACACAGCATGAAATGGATTGACAAACATGCCCATGCCATCAGTACACTTCTAACTACTGCATGCAGATAAAAGTGCAAAAGCCTATGCTTCAGCTTTTTCTTAATACATTCCAGCATATACAGTATGTAGCTGACCAAATGTAAGCATATCTTCTGAAGTGCAGTACTTCTCTGCACAGATATATCCTGAAGAAATAGTATTATGTGCAGTCTTTCCAGCAGAAACAAGTGTCCCCACCATCAGTTTGCCTAGCTACATGGTTGTCTTTCTATGGTGTAGATTCAGGGATGTTAACATGGTGAAGATGCAAATGAGGTGTGAACTCATTAGAGTTGCTGAATCCTAAAATGTTGGATCCATGTAGGAGTTGTAAAGATAGTGCAGGCATTCCTTCAGTGTTTGCTTTTAAGGGGTTGCAATTGTGACTGATTAGTGTTTGGTAGAAGGAAAACGCAACAGCACTGCAGGCTTCCTTACTTCCAGTAGGCATGTCAGGCCACATCTACAAAGTGTAAGATATAAGGTTGGAAATGTAAGTAAGCAGCACACAAGTCACAGGTTGTGTTCCTTATTATCCAAACTGCCATTCATTTGTTGACGACTGTATATGAAATTATTTCCACTTAATATATTCACACATCTTAAGGTCAATAGACATAGAATGGCATACACACTGCATGTCTCAGAGCACTGCTCAGAGAAATGAAGAATGGCCAACAAGCACACAAATGTTAGAGCTGTATGTTTAGAAGCAGTACTCATGATAGGTTGTGTGATCACTAGGTGCACTACATCCAAAACGAATGCATGTACAAATAACACTTGGGCACGCCTTCAGTTTTTGGTTTTAAGGGGTTGCAACTAAGGACAGTGCAGTGGTGCAGCGGTAGAGTTGTCAACTCACAGCAAGAGGTTCACCGGTTTGATTCTCGGCTGGGGTGACTTCTGTGTGGAGTCTACATGTCCTCCCTGCATTCATGTGGGTTTCCTCTGGGTGCTCTGATTTCCTCCCATGTTACAAAGACATGCATCTGGAGCCTTTCTCCCCGGGCCACCACTGAAAATTGGCTTTGTTCCAAGTTGGACTTTCCTGGTTAACAAATGTTAAATAAATAAATAAGTATAGTTTGATAGCACTGCAGATGCTGTTGCAGTTGATTGTGTGCATATTGAGTCACATTCTTTGTTACAAAGCTGTTTGTGTTCAAAGAGGGATAATTTTAAACCATCCATCATGTGTTCTGAAGGTGCATTGGAGTAAGAGTTCAAACCCAGACCTAAGTTGAATTATCTCATGTGTAATAACATTTTCTACTGAGTATGTCATAGATTGCTTTTCCTCATTTCATCTACCTCTCCCTTTTCTTACTTTTGTTTTTCTTTTTTATCGGTCAGTGCCAGGTTTGGCTGTGCAACAGTGCGCAAACTGGACAACTGGTCCATCTGGGAATCAGACAGGACTCAGACAGAAGAAAATAGAAGCCAGATGCATTCAATTAATACTACTGGGATTGAGCAAATCTTATAAGTGATGTCGCACTGCAGTTAACAGCGAGACTTTAAGAATGGTTAGTAAAATAGGGAATGTCATGTAAATAGTCCTGTGGCAGAAGATATTAAGTGTAGGGCAAGAGTACAGATGGTCCTGAGTTCTAGAACAGGATGTGCAACCCTTGTTTTACTGTTGTGACATTGTAGTTTATAGCAATAAACTGCAACATAGACAAGTGTCTTGTCAATCTTCTTGTGACAGCAGGTAGTACTGCCAACACATGTTCTTGGGTTCAATTACAGTATATTACATACACTTTTACTGTTGTTCCACTTCCCATTATTGTCAGTCTCAATTATAACACTTGACATGTTGTAGCTGATATTAATTATATATATATACAAGGGTTGAGGCACTAGTATTGTGTCAGTGATGTATTCATTTATCTATGTATTATCACATTTATTCTCAAATGTATGATTTTGGGTATGTCGTGTACTATATTTCTGTAAGTACATTTCTGCTATCTGGACTACAATTGCCTTCACATTTGTCTAACACACGTACACAACTGCCTGTACATCCAATAACCTTGAATTTGCTTTGCTTGCTACTCTTGAGTTCCGCTTACCATTGTGCAAACATGGTGCTCAAAGATACACACTGCCGAGCACAGTGTTTTTGCAATGGAAAAAGGAGCACAACATTTTCAAACAGTGTGTGCATTCCCTGTAAACATGATGACTGGAACTGGTGTGAAACCATCACTCTCCATTGCTCTTGATCCATGGTAGACATGGCAGGCATTTTTGGAGAAGGTGTCATATTTAGGACACAGAGATGGGGTATCCAGGAATCCAAAATTATTACTGGGCTCCTAGTTAAACACCACCATGCCAGGCTTCTGCAGGGGGACTATTCTAGCTCCCAGTATGAGTCGGATGCTTGAAATAGTTTGGACCAGGCTATAACCAGTGCCACCAGTATCCCGTGTACTGATGACCAATGTAGGCATCACTATAATGACCAAAGGGAGAGGAAGATGGATACCCTTGATGCTTGGATTGAGGAATTTAGGACTGCAGACATCCCACAACTGTGTAAGTATCAAATACAAAGCTTACTTGTAAGACTTAAAAGCTGAATATAGACAAGACTGGTATTCAGAACGGTATTCTGTTCTGTTCTGCTTTTTCCACAGCTGCCATGAGCCAGGAGGTCAATGTAAGAATCCATGGGGCTATATTGGTGAGGATGAGGGAAGCATGTAGTATGTATGCAGCAAAAGAGTAGTGTTATTGTAGTATTAAATGTAAAAGATAGCGTGTTTGGTATTTTATAGCTGTATCAAATTGAGCATGCATATCTCAACCTTAAAAGTGAGTATGTATGCATTAGTCTATAGCACAAACCAAGATGCAATATTAGGCTTTAGTTGGAGGTTGTGGGTACAAAGGCTACACTTCCCAACTATACAGTACTGTTAATTGTTCAATTATGTGTAACTTAAAGGTTTAAAGTAAAACTCTATATGGGTGGCATGCATGCACTGCTGTAAACTGCAATCTGTATAACTAGAAAACTCATATGTGCAATATATGCACATGTCAAGGAGTACTTGTTACAATCTGTAGTGCCGTGTGTATCTGTTAGGAGCAGGTAGTCTGAAGAGAAAAAGGCTATCTGTTAGGAGGTGGGAGTCATAAAAGTAAAGGTTAAGACAATAGAGTCAAATAATTGTATTAGTGCATTGTATGTCACATATGAAGGTACTAATACTATCTCTTTTTTCTCTCACCCCAATCTTCATCTTTATTTTTATTTTGTTGTATTTTATTAAATGTAGTGAAAATATGTCTATGTCTTCCATGTGTACCACATCACTAATTGCTCCACAGAAAAGTGGGGTAGACCTACCCCACAGGATCCACCTGCCTCCCCCTACATCAGCTCTTCCACCATTGCCCAGCATGTCTGGGTGCCAACCCGGCAGCACCACCTCTGCTGCCCCTGCACTATCTGCCCCCTCAGATAATCCTGCCCCAGAGGCCAATCCTGTGATGTCCTCCAGGAGCAGAAGCGGAGATGGTGATTTTATCACCTGTGCTGAGATGTCAGGGGTGGTGTATAGCATTATGCACTGCACTGTTGGTGCATGCCTACGCCGGCTGAAGAGGCTGCTCGCCCTCATTTTACACTGTAGTAGGAGTAGGAAGAAGCAGATTTAAAGTAATCCAGCCACTGGTGGAGTAAGGTGACAGTGATGACAGTCCAATGGGTGAGGACATGATTCTCACTGTCATCCAGCTTGATGACCATGGATTCTGGATGCCCCCACCCTCATCCCAATTATCGTGTTTTCTAACCTTTTGTGTCCATTCCCATCCCTATCTCATGTCTTGTTTGTCTCATCTATCTACAATTGCTTCCTCACCTACCCAACTTACCTGACCCAGACATACCTACATCCCATCGCCAACATTCCACTCTCTCAAAAAAAAAGTTATCCTATACAAGGCTTTCCCTGTCACACACATGTCTTCTTAATACACTTGGTTCAGTCCAATTGGCTATACAACATGATTGTGCAGTGATCTCCCCTCTCTCTGGATAGCTATGGTTCTTTCCTACCTCACTCCTGCACATTCCTGCTCTGCTTGCTCCCCATTTCACTACTATCCTATTTTCTTCATGACTTTTCTTTAATGCATTATTGCACAGTGATGTGCATCATGCACCAAAGTGCAGTAAATGTAATGTGAAAGTAGCTAAAAATATTACATACGGCTCTATTTGAGCCCAGTATTATCTGGCCCCAGAAAGGAATGTATCACTGCATTAAATGCATTAACACATGCTGCCACAGAGTCAGTTAAGTAGCAGGTGTATTCCAGAGACTCAGTACTAACTGTCAGACTTTGTTCTTCTCACTGCTTCTCCCCATTTCACCACTTTCCAATCTACCCCATTTTAACACATTGAATCTGGTCAAAAAATAAAATCACACACAGCACACATAAGTAGCAGAAAAAGCAAAGGATCCCTTCACTTATTTGGGCTGCATGTTTGCAAGGAGGTGTCCAACCTGCAGCAATGCTCAGAGATGGTGAGAGGTGGCAAAATGCTGCAGTTACCTCTGCACAATGCCACTTAACCGCACAGCACTTTGCCAACACACAGCAACACATCTCATATAAACAATTAATGTCATAGCATTATCACTCTGTAATGAAAAGTATTTTAAATTGTACAATGACTGGCCATTAATATTCAAATGGAGCATGCTGATTGGTCAGCCTAATCAGCTTGCCCGTTGAAAATCCAAGTATATAACAATGGATAAAGGTCTGGTCACCTGAACTTTTTTCCATTGGTATATACTATAACTTTTCATTTTTTTAACAAAAATAAATAAATGCAACCAGAAATCTGGACTCTGAACATACCAGAGAGACAGGAAGGAGAAAATACTAGGAAAATCAGGTACGTTATTCAAAACTAAAGACATGTACCTGATTTTCCTTGTATTTCCTCCATTCTGTCTCTCTTCTACCCCTAATCTGTCCTAAGCATTTTTTTTTATTAAAAAAAAAAAAAGAAAAGAAAAAAGGAGTAATGGAGACCTTCTTTTTTCCATTGCTTCCTTTCCAAAGTACTAATCTACTGAGTATGCGTGGGAATGCAAGTCCCATACACATGCGCAGTACATCAAAAAAAGGCAACAGGATATGTACCAGAAGCAGAAGAACACCACAGCACTGTTATACAAAGACATTATTTAAGAAAAGTTAGTATTTTTTTCTTAAATAATGTCATTGCATAATAGGAATAACTAACTCTGTGGTGTGGTATATTAATATTTACCCATGGTTGGCTTTATTTAATCACTCAGGCCTCACCCTCATGATTAAACCACACCAACTGTGGGTAAATCTTAAAATACCACACCAATGTAGTTGATTATTGCTTAAGTATTCGATACATCTGTATTCAAACCCAGAACCATCTTGCCCAAAAAAAGGAATGCATTAATGCATTAACAAGTGCTACCACAGAGCCAGTTAAGCAGCAGGTGTGTTTCATAGACTCGATGCTGTCAGGCTTTAACAATGCAGCTAGCATTTACCCACTGCTTACCATGTGTATCTCACATGTGTATACACCTTGCAAACCATGGCTCAAACCCACTGCTTGCCGATCTATGGAAATGTTTATATTATGCTGTATTACAGCTGTTTACTGTTCATTTGCTGTGTAAGACATGAAATTACATGTGAAAACATTACAAGCTGAGGGCCCTATCTAACAGTGTATCACATATTTATAATACATCAATGTGTTTGCACCTCCCCAACCACTGGAACCTTGGGGTCTCATTACTTTTTCCACACATATATCAACCACACTGCAAAATGTAATATAAACTGTTGTGTGCTATGCAATACACATCAGTCTGGTAACATGCAGAACTACAACTATTAAAACATATGCCTAAAAAGCCTCATCTGCAAGGCTAGTGCAGGAATCAGAATGGACCATATCCACAGGGACATAGATGACCTTCAATGCCCTTGACCCTACCCATTTTGGTTTTGTCAAGAGTAGATCTTACTTACTGACCCTTGTAGAGTTCTTGAATACTGACCCCAAAGACCTGTATGAGGGATAACAAGACATAACACCTTTGTTGAGGTATCCAAGACCTTTGACACTATACTCCATTCATGTCATAATTAAGATCTCCCACCTGGGAATTAGGCCATACAGTATCAGATGGATAACCAACTTGCTCAATGACAGAACACACACTCTCAGAGTTGGGGACTGCACCTCCACCACTAGCCCATTCTCCAGTGGAATACCACAATGATCTGTTCTGGGCCGTCAACTGTTTGGAAAATACTTCCCTGAAGTGCAGGCAATAGTAGATATCCTGTAGTTTACAAGTTTGCATATGACTGTTAACTGGATGCACTCCCCCAATGATAACATATTACAAAAGGGGCTGATACAGACTAATAAATGGTGCCAAACTCACTGACTGAATGTTAAATCATACACTGACTCATTCTCCCCTTTGTCAGTGATGTACCCTGTGAATTATGATATACTTAACACCCCCCCTAAGCTCAAACACAGTGTTGTGAGACTAGGGAACACATGTTGATAGCAATCTACACTTTCATCACTATTTGCCCATAGTGGTGACACACACAATTTGCATTGCACACGTCATACATATGAGCATCACATCCAAGACCATGGTAGTCATACATCTGCTGCACTCTACCCTTATCACATCAGTACTAGAGTACAATTCTCACATCTGGCTGTACCTCACCAGACACTTGCATCAATTGGTGAAAACACAGGATTATCACTGGGACAATCTCAGACCTCCAAACATGACATACATGGAAAGACTGACATACCTGTCACTACTCAGTATCATGCAGTATCTGCCTCACAGAGCAGTCTCAGACCCTGCCTTTCTGGAAATGATGGGCAACTGCAATTCAAATGGGACAAGAATAATTTGCAAACCAGTAGTAAAAAATCCAAAGCACACTGATGAAGGGTTGATCCTGAAAAGCTTCATGAGTTTTTTCCTGTTTGGAATAAATATTGCATTTTACCTCAGCATTTCCAGGGTTTGGATTTTTTACTGCTGTTTTGCACTTTGTATCCTGCCTGGTTTACCTACATGCTGTTTATTGGGCAAGAATAATTTGCCCCAGGGTTCTCAACTTTTCATGTGAAATAAACTGAACATGTTGGGGAGACAAATATATCCCACAATGATCCATACTCCTCTGTAATAGGATCCATAACCCTGTTCAAGTGTGACCTTTAGTACTGGTTGAGTGATTGTAAAGTCATCTCTGGGCTGGCACATATGTCCCTCATGGACAGGGCCAGTTGGTGCTTCTCACAAACTTGCTCCACTAAAAACAACCATCCAATTATGATCAAAAAGGATACTTGTGTTTTGGTATACAGCTAGGCTGCTAAACACTCTAGTGCTATAAGACTAGTGGTCTCATATGAACCTATGAAGCAATGTGTCTATGCAGGCCAACCATCCTGTTGTCCCCCACATAGCCTGCTGATATCATCTACTATTAGTTTACCTGCACTCCTGTATAAATCAGACTTGTGGTGTGGTGTTTATGTAAAGTACTGGGTTCTGTAGTTTGTGCACTTAAATAGGAAGGGCTACCATTCTCATTGCAGTTGCCTTGGTGTGTGTGTGTGTGTGTGTGTGTGTGTGTGTGTGTGTGTGTGTGTGTGTGTGTGTGTGTGTGTGTGTGTGTGTGTGTGTGTGTGTGTGTGTGTGTGTGTGTGTGTGTGTGTGTGTGTATGTATGTGTAAGCTGTTGCTAGAAATTACAGAGAGCATTTTGCACCAGCATGTGAGACACTATTATATTCTCAACAGACACTACTGATGTCATCAGCTATATCACATTTTTGGATATGCAGTACTTCCACCAGGGAAGGGACAGCTTCTGGTCTGGAGGCTAGGCAGAAGTCACCTTATCCTATACAAATAAGATTACAGTGACATTGCTTTTAATCTACCACATACACAATGGCATGGTTAGTGCACCCTGTGTAATTTTGTTGAAAAAGCCCTGTGGTCTTACCAGCTAATAAGTGTCTGGTGAGGTACATGTAAAAAAGAGCATTATACTCTATTAGTGTTGTAATGAGGTCTGACTACAGTGCTGTCATTCAATGCTAAGATCTCAATATGATGGCACAACTTATGATGTGCACAACAAAGGCTTTCAGTAGCAGTGTGGACACTTTGTGGTCAATGTTCAGATTGCTATCTTACATGTGTTTTCAGTGCTTGCATCACTGGGTTTCTGCATAGCAGGACTGTTGTCACTGCTGTGATTAACATAGAACTTCACTTTTCAGATGGATAACATTACAAATACACATTTCTAAATGTATTTTTACAATGTGTGCCTTTGTTACCATTCAGTTGTGTGTGTTAGCGCCTCCTCCTGTACTATATCACCTTTGGTAGACTCAGTGATTGTACACAATATGCAAACATCAGCAAACTTGGTAAGCTAAAGGCCATATACTTCAGCCTGAACTGTCGAGAAATACAGTTCAAACAGTGAAGACCCAGGCACAAATCTCTGGGGTTTGCCAGTGGTGACAGCTCTACTGGTACAAGTTGATTCACCAACTTTAGCATAATGTGTTTTGTCAGTGAGCCAACTGGTTACCCATCAACTGATGCAAGGTTTAATCCACAGCTTGGGGGGGGGTTCTAAATGATATCTGCTTGTGTGATTATGTCAAAACCTAGGCCAGATCAAAATAGGCAGTAAGCACTGTTTACCTTCATCCAGGCCTATCACATGGAATCAATGGCTGTGAAAACATCACAGATCACCTCTGGTGTGACTCAGCACATACCCCTCCATTGAATACACAGTTTAAAGCAACCTCCACAAGAACTATGTTCCCATACAAGGGTGTACATCAACAGGAATCCACATGAGATGGGGAGGACAGCACCTGATGAATGCATGTATAGAAACATCCTGACTCTCCTCAACTGTAAGGATGACAAACATGTCATCATGAACATCTTCTGCATGTGTACTAGTAATATTCCAGGTGTGTGCAACAGATCTGTGTGAGCTGTTAATGCTACATCAGGTCTGTTACATCTGATAGATGTCCCCAAAGAGGTCATTGAGGACATGCATGATGACAACAGTATCGTGTTGAGGAACATGAACAGATCAACACATTTGACATGAATCTATACTGAGGTATTCAATCACTGTCGTATGTGGCCATAAACAGTTATATCACCAAATGTGTAGAGCAGTGCATTACAGACATGGCATTTCACTATATTGAAATGTGTGACATGACAGATATCTCAGGTCCAGTGATCAGATCAATATATCAGGGGTGTTTGCTAGGCCCTTTCCTGCACAGCAGTTAAGTGATGGACATCACACAAGACATACATTTGCTGTGTCCAACCAACTGCTTGAAGATCCACAGTTTGTGGCCAATCACTGACTCCAACTGTGATATTACTATAATACAGACAGTGTCAACACATATTGCTGCCACAGCCATAACAACACTTGCATTTACAAGAAACATGAGACATTTGTTGAATCAGGAAACAGACACACCACCCAAGTATAATGTGGACATCACACCCTATAATCAGACCAATAGGTATGTGACCTGTATCCTGGGGTAGAGAGTAAGTGGTACATCTACCACCATGTGGTCACAGTGCTGACTACTCCCTTAAATGTAACACAACTGCTGGATATGTGAAGGACATGCATATCAGAGGCAATAATAACTTCATATTTATCACCCTTCATCTCACAAATAACTGTGTATAGAGCACCCTTCTTCATGTAGCTTCCTACACATCTTCCAGTGATGTGTTACAGAAGTGCACCACCTTTGTCACAGTGTGCTGTCACACAGCTTATTGGCCACACCTAGGTGCTCTTTTGTAGAATATACATGACTGTCTAATTGTGCCGAATACCAATCAAGTTATTGCACCAGATGCATGTGTGTTACCTGTTCTGCTTATGCACGCACTACATACCTAGGTGTTTGACAGCATTAATGGCATATATATCTTCCATGACAGTGTGGATTGTGCCATCTACATATCTATCTATATATATATATATATATATATATATATATATATATATATATATATATATATATATATATAGTTACCATAAACAACAAGGTAACTCACCTGTATTGCCAATACTGTCACATACAGGTATAGCAGTGTCTCTCCTAACACCTCCAGCAAATGTTACAATGCCAGTGCCAGGACAGTGTGCATGGTTACCCTCATACAGTCTGGATGCATTATAATAGTTGTTCAAGTGTGTGTGTGTGTGTGTGTGTGTGTGTGTATGTGTGTGTGTGTGTGTGTGTGTGTGTGTGTGTGTGGTGTATGTGTGTGTGTGTGTGTAGACTCATCTCTTATCAATCTACATCACATATGTTGTATCAGAGGCATGGGATTAGTGACTCTATTATTCTGATATTGTCCATGATTGTGGTTGGCTATTGTAATGTTTTCCATGATCCTTTACTTGTGGCCACCTTGCTGGAGACCTCTGCTGAGTGTACACTCATATTCAGGCATATCAGTTTGCACAGCTTCACAATATGCACCCTACCCAATTTTATGTTAAATCTCTGATAAATGTCCTCTACATTATTCATGTAAGGATGCTAATCTCACATAGACATCCCCCCATTATTATGTCACCTAATGTGACAGTCACAAATACATTTTTAATGTACAGTCTGTACTGTACCATATATATATATATATATATATATATATATATATATATATATATATATATATATATATGTACTTGGTGTTGCTGCTACAACCATCTTTCATTGACATGACCACCTCCGCTATACATGAGGGAGTTTCACTTGACAGTTTTCCCTGTGTTCACTCCTACATTTTATCTGTGTCCTTACTTCCCCTGAGGGGTCATTTTACATGGCAGTCTCATGTCCTGTAACAGATCATTAACACAGCTTCAGAACATAATGCCAGAAATGGGATATCATAATACTCTGCACTGTGAGTACAGTGTCCTGTATTGTGTTTAGACTATATACTTCACATTCATACCTCTCAACTGTCCAGATATTCCCAGGATGTTCAGATGTTGTCCTTATTACGTTTGTGGCATTTTGCCATATCACTGGGACGATGTCTGCACTGATGTGACTCAATATTACATACATTTGAGTGCATACCTCTCAACTGTCCTGCTTTGTGCAGAATGTCTAGATTTTGTCTCATATTTGTGATTTTTTTTCCTACTTACATTTTTGTTTTCTGGCAAATCATTGGCATGTTATTACAGAGTGAAGTCAGAAACTGATGACTGACATTTGAGTTTCAAACTTCATGCTCTTCAGGCAGTTCATGCTAATGTACAGCCTGTTTATTCTATCAACATTCTAAGTTTGGAAGTGCAATATTAAATATCTGTCCCTATTTTTGGGCCTTTGTCCCCCATTATGTATGCCATTGTTCCCATATCTTGCTCAAAGGGGATGACTGGTATGTTTGAATTTCATTCTACCACATGTCTATGCAACAACTATGACAATTGTGTCTCTATTTCTACTTAAATATCTCTGCATTATGTTGGCCTTTGTGGAGATAGGTTGAACTAACAGAGTCACAGCTATCTGAGAAGCCCTGGTGGTCATTGTGGCATTCCACAAAATCTACAGACCATAGGTGCTCTGTTTTACAAAGAATTGATATCCACATTTACTTACGTGGTTTTCTGGCCAGCAATACTGTTGCCGGCCGTGAAACCTAGCTTAGGTGTGCCACACCTCATTAATATGCTTTCTGCACTTCCGTGCATTGCCCACCGTCTCAATAACATGTAAACTCCATGTAGGCTCTGTGCAAAGCCTACACAGAGTTTATTGAATCCTGGGGCCAGTTTTCCTAAGTCTAAACATAAAACAATATTATGTAGAAGTTTCAGTGATATACTTTTCTAAAACATTACTCAAGACACTATACATGATATCTGAATAGTGTTCTGCTATTCTGTCTTTAGCAGTTTGTTATGCCTGCATAAAAAAAAATGCACTTAGTGTATGTGGCCAGGTAAATTATATTCCTACTCTGGCAAATAGTCCAGGCTTAGACAGAAATTGGTCAGTTGTGAATGGTGCTCTTCCCTGGGTAGCAAATTTAAAATTCTGTGCTTTTACAGGATGAATAACATAGTTACAGAATAACTAAGAATATAATGGCTACATTCCCCTTTTGTTTCTTATATGGCTGCAAGAAAACATTGTTTTTTCTGTACAACATATCTGTAGTTTCAATATTTCCTTCACACTTAAATGAAAAATGATTTAATGATAATATCACCTCTCCCCCAAATGATGATCCCTGTTATCTTGTTTATCACAAGAAAAAAGAGTGGAAAATGGGTGACAGAACTACCGTATATGTAAGGCAAGATATTTCTTCTCTTACAGTACAAGAGGTCATTTTCTGCTGTTAACATAATACACTATGACTTGGTATCATAGTAAGTATTGTAGGTTTTTATAGTGTATTGCACTGAGTCTCAAATAGTAACAGTCTTGCACAGATTTAGCAAAGGTATCAGGAAAAATCCAGGTATTTTGGCAGGAGTCTGGTCATTATACTTTGCACATAATAGGCTGAATAGTAACATCTAGAAATTAATTATTGAACTAGTTTTAGAGCAAATATGCTAGATCTGGTTTTAGCCACTTCCTAGATTAGTTTGTCAGATATGCGTGAACGTTCCCTCCTCCCCAGTTAGGTAACTTTGACCTTTTAAGTATATTATGGACTTTGAAGGTTGTCCATCCATCTATCCATCCATACATACATACATACATCCACATGTCTTTTCTTTCATTTTTGCACATATTGTACTGAAAATTAAAAGCAATTATAAAAGAAGATTTTATGGTACAGATTACAGTTCAATACAGTCAGCTTTGGACGATTGGACTGGAGGGCTGAAAAGACAGAAATGAAAAATTTTTTGGTGCATCTTTTGTTATCATTTATAAAATTCACTGAGAACATGTGAACCAGTAAAAAAGAATACCCTGCATCTCCAAATCAAAACTTTGTACTCTTTTGGAGCGTGAATATGATGCACTCATGAAGCAGAAAAACAGCCATGGTCATTGATGAACAACCCATCAGCCATAAATAGATCTAAATACAAACTGACCTTAAAATTCAACCTAGGAACAAGAAAGGCCAGGAAAATGTATGATTTGAATTTTACTAAATATACTGTTAACAACAGAATATCATTTTGCAGATACATAACATCTTTCAGGGGAGAGCAAAGCAACAATATTACACTAAAATAAACAAAACACTAAAGATGGTGAATGAGTTAATAGTAGATCACTTCGAAATTGCAGAGACATTTGCCTAATATCTTTCTTAGAAAGAAGCTATAGTTGGACATGGCAAAGTGAAATCCTATAACTTTTACTCAGTATATATATATATATATATATATATATATATATATATATATATATATATATAGGGTTTACTATTAAATGTCCAAAGTGCCTGTGCTCTACACTACACTACACCAAATGGGTAGTATATTTCGAGTATTTGAGTTTGGCATTGTGAATGGAGATTGTGGTTTAGTGAGGAACAGGGAATTAATCCATTTCCTTACTGTAATGCGATTTCGGAGTTGGTATATTTAATTTGCAGGGGATGTGTGAGTGCAGGGAGGAGTAGACCCCTGAAAAAAAGTACAATTAAGGTACCTTTGACTGTAGAGTGTAACTGTACATTAAGGTACATAGCATAGGTGACTGATGTCACCTCCTGCTATGTTGAATATATCGAACTATGGATATCGATACATTCATTTTTGACATAGCTGCTGTTTTAACATTCTGAATTCAGCATTTTGGGTTGACCATTGTGTGACCGGTCAACAAATACAGCTTTGGAATTTCAATAATAAACCTATGTATATATATATATATATATATATATATATATATATATAGGTTCATAGGTAGGTACTGGGCTATCTACCCGAGGGCATTTATAAGCCTAGCCAGAGTGTGTCGGCTTTCGCCGCCCCATTAATTAATTAACTGAGCCTCTGTAAAGCAGAGCCAATAAAGTGATCCCAGGGGTGTATTTGCCGTTACCCATCCACTTGTCAAGGCTTCTCTTGAAGAGTGTTAGTGAGGGGCTCTGCCTAATGTAGTTAGGAATTTTGTTCCAAAGCATGGGGAGTCTCTGTGATAGGAAACTATCCCTCCAGCATGTTCTATTTATTGTTGTGGTGAGGTTTAGCTCACTACAGCATGTGGCTCGCAGTGACTTGGATTTCTTTAGGTGGAGCATGTCCATCAGTTCTGAGTTGGACATGGCTTTGTAAGTCAGGCAGAGATCACCTCTGAGTAAGCGATATGAGTACAGCTGGAGTTTTTTCAGTCGAGCTGCATAGGACATAGGTTTGAGGCCAGTAATCCTCTTGGTGAGGTGCTTTTGTGGTCTTTCAAGCTGTTGGAAGTGTCTTATGAGGTACATCCCAAATGCAGCATTGTACTCTATGATGTGTCTAATGAGTGACGAGTAGAGGGGCACTGTATCCTCTTTATTTATAGATATGAACCCCTTAGTAATTAGATGGGCCACATAGAAGGATTTCCAAACTACTTTGGCAATATGATTGTCAAAGGAGAGATTAGTATCTACCTGGGTCCCCAGATCTCTTATTACCTCTTCTGTATTAAGGGGGCTGCCACCTATGTGGTAATTCGTGGGTGTTTTGTTTTTCCCAAACGGGATGACTATGCATTTTTTGGCATTTAGCTTGAGACCATGACTTTGACACCAGGTGTCTGTCTAAGTAAGGCCTTTTTGGAGGATGTCCGTGTCAGCCGGAGAATCAATTATGGCTCCCAGTTTGCAGTCATCGGCAAACTTGGTTAGCCATAGTCCTCCTGTACTTGCCTGTACTTCTGAGAAATATATGCTGAACAGTAGAGGTCCCAGAACCGAGCCTTACAGGACACCCCTTGTGACTGGTTTAGAGTCAGACCTGGAGCCCACTATTCTTACCGTGTGAGTTCTGTCTGTAAGCCAGTTGGCAACCCATCTTGTGACGTAAGGATTTATATTCAGGCTGGTGAGTTTTTCTATAATACCTGAGTGAGGAATGGTGTCGAACGCCTTGGCGAGATCAAGGTAGGCTGTGTGAACCATCTTTCCCTCGTCTATGGCCTTGGTAACTGTCTCGAAGAAGTCAACCAGGTTTAGTAGGCATGATCTGCTCTTAACAAAGCCGAACTGGGTCGGGTCAAGTGTTTGGGGGTTCCCAATGTCTTTGTTAATGAGTTCCATGATGATGCGCTCCATAACCTTGCAGACCAGGCTAGTCAAGCTTATGGGGTGATAGTTACCAGGGTCAGTTGTGGCCCCTCCTTTGTGGAGAGGAATAACTATTGCTGTGCGCCATTCTATGGGCATGTAACCTGTGGAGAGGCTGAGGTTGGACAGCGTGTTTAGGTGGGGGTTAGTTCGTTCTGTAGTTCATGCAACACACAGCCTGGGACACCATCTGGCCCCATTGATGCTATGTTTTTGGCTTTTGAAAGGGCTGTTTTCACCTGTGCTTCTGTGATCTCCAGGACACTACACTTTTCTGGTATTGTTGTGGGCCCTTATGAAGGTGAGAGGGAGGTGAAGATTGCATTGAATCTATCTGCCAGTATGTTGGCAATATCAGAAGGTTCAGTATATTTTGTGCTATTTTGCACTATCTCAGAGCATATCTGCGAGTTGCCACTTAGATTCTTGACATAGCTAAAGAAGGCTTTGTGGTTATTTTTCGAATCCTTGGCTATTTTTCTTTCGAAGTTAGCCTTGGATGATTTTATGAAGGACCTTAGTTTCTTACTGATACTGAACAGGATGTCTTTCCTTCTTGGGATTTGCTTTTTTTCTGAACTAGTTTCCTCCTTTTGTTGTATAACCTGTTTATGGCAGGGGTCCACCAGACTGGTTTCCTTCTCTTAGGGGAGTGAGTCGCGGTTTTGCTAGGGATGGCACAATCCATGCATCCTTGTAGGTGCTCATAAAGTGCAATTGTAAAGGATTCTGCATCTTGGGCAGTGTTATCCTTTAGCGTGGGGGCTGTGAAACTTACCACCTCTGCCTTAAGTAAAGTGAAGTTTGCTTTAGAAAAGGTTTTCACTGTAGTTTCCTTGGTTGTGGTTGGTGGTGGGGTGTGGACTTCCAGGGTGATTAGTTTATGGTCTGATCTAACCAGAGATGGGTTGACCTCCGGTACAGAGCACCTGTCACCCATGTTGGTGATGACTAGGTCCAATATGTTGTGGCCTCTGGTAGGGGAGTTTACCAGCTGATCCAGGGCATTTGAGATGATAAATTCCAGGAAGCGCTGAGCCTGGGAGTTTGTACTCA
>NC_056744.1:232511402-232661402 GCF_019279795.1 Protopterus annectens
CTGCCATTAACACTTTCCTGTATATAATGCCATCGACACATAACATAACCATCTTCTTATTCAACCAAACAGATACAATGCAAGTAAAAAATTTCTAGACTGTGTTCAAAGTTCTGGATTTCAGCTGAGCGTAGTGATAATCTGCTAACAGTGGTGTTATGCAGATATACAAATGTAGTCAGCAGATGTTATAAATATAAAAAAGCATAATTTGCATATAAAACATATAAAGAACCTTGAACATGCAAATAAGTTTCATAATGCTATATTAACTTGGGATAAATGGAGGTATGAGTCAAATTATTTAGGAATTTGCAGACTTGTAAAGTAAGAAAAATAATATGGAAAATGAATATGAAACAGTTCAAGATGAGGTACAATTATTGAGTTCACTTGAATAAATATTTGTTTTATTCATATGATGGGCGTACTACAATGACTTTGGTGAATAAGCTGTTATTTGTAAACGAGAAATCATTACAGCAGCAGCACTGGAAATAATTTATGATCACTAAGAAATATGTACTCTAGTGTCTTTTACTGATTGTGCATGGTAGAAATGCAGTGCTTTAATCTGTAGTACTGAAGTGCCAAGAATGGTTTGTGCCTTTTCTGGGAGATTCCATGCTGTCATTGATAGCATTGTGATTACAAGAATGTGATGTGGCTAATGAAAGGATGAATGCATTAACAAACTGCTTTCTTTACTATTGTGAATTTATTCTTGATAGTGCAAATATTATTTCAGTATAACTGTACTTGGCTGGACTCTACATGTTTATATCATTATGTGGGCTGTGTCTCATAATTTTTATTTTCTGAGTATGACAGGTGTTATGGAACTGATGATTATTTTAAAAAGTTTTGTGTATGACTATTCAGTGGTCGCTCAGAACAAGGAGTCAAGACAGGGAAAGGACAACTTTAATCATTTTTACATGGTCAGGAAATATTTGCATAGAGTGCAAAGTAGATATAACAGGCATTGCTACACATTTTTACAGTTGATGTGCTTAAAGCGCAAAAATTTGACTATGAATCACAAATTGGTGAAACACTTCATTACCATATGCTGCTTTGCTTATTTTCTCAATTACATGTCATTATAGTTAATTTGCTTACACTTATTTTTAACCATTTAAGAAATGGAAAAGGTCAAACTATGACCATGAAAGCTGAAATAAACAAGCTGGACAAATTAAATATAGTATGAGACAAAATCAAGAAAAATTTGAGGAAAATTTATGTTACGATATTGATCATAATTGGAAACCATTTTATAGATACATAAGATGCAGTAGGAATAAATGCATACAAATTAAAATAAAACTGAATATTCTTAAATTTATTCTCAGACACACCAGATTATGAATATTTTTACACAATCTTATGCAAAGCAGTTTGGCCCCACAAAGGGGGTGATAGATTGTTCTACTGACAACTAGGTAACCTCAGATGCTGAAATCAGTTTAGATTATATTGAAAAAAAAACTATGAAAGCGGGATCTGAACAAAGCACAGTAAGAGACTGAATTAGTAATAATGACCTGAGAACATGTCAGCATGTACTATTATATTTCTTATTTACCAAGTCTAATAAATATGGGAGATTACTCAAGGTTGGAAACATGCACTTGTTAAACCTGTCTTTAAGGGAAAGGGGACTAGAACAAACCCTAAGTGCCTAAAAGTACAGCATTGTTACAAAACTATGTCATGTGTAGCATTTGTTACCCAAAATGCTGCAGTATATACTGCCCTTCACTGTTATTTATTTAGTGCTTTCATTCAATCTTCCTTATAAGCAACATATTTCCAGAAACACTCACACCTGTTTAATAAAATGTAGTTGGTATCCGCACTTTGGAACAGGAACTTAACTAAGCAAAGGCTGTCTGTGCAGCACAGTGTTTCTAATTTATTTAAGGAGGTCTAGTTAACTGTCTTGCAGGGCTAACAGAAAGAGTATGCTCGTGTGTTTATTTACTTCAGCAAACTTCACATTACAGTGAATATTTTGTATAAAATCTCCCTGATGGTAACACTGCTTGATTTTCTGACTTCTTGATCTAAATGTAACAATTATTCTTTTATTATTATTATTATTATTGTTGTCATTTTGACAAACACTTCCTTAAAACATTTAACAGTTAACTACGTATGTATAGTTAAATAAAATAGAAAAAGGGAAAAAATGAGCAAATCTAAAATCTGTATATAGCAACATTATAATAAGGAAACCTTGAGAATAGTCATAAACATATTAACAGCAATGTGTATTAAGCAGTAAACTATATACACACAGTGATGAAGAATGGTAGAGAGGTCCCATGTAGGAAAGAGTAACTGAAGAGGTAGACTTGATGTGGAGATGAGGGATCATGCCAGAGTAGAAAAAAGGTTGTGTGCATGGCATTGTCCATAGATATCTTGTCTGTAACATCTCTGAAGACAAACAAAATAAAATTTCAAAATTTCCATTAAGGGCATCTTCTGGATCCAGTTTAGTTTTGAAAAGTCCTTGAATGAAGATAGACTATACAGCGGAAGAATATACCTGCCATGCAGGATTTTTTTATGTGTTTGAAAGGTGAGAGGTGAGAGATGTAAATAGGATTACTAGCGCGCCTTCACCCTTTATGTATGATCCATGTTTTGAGCTTGCTTTTTGACAAATGTGTGTTTTTCTTTTCCCATTCTGATGTGATATATGCTCTTATAGCATCAGAAAGATTTATTATCAATTTTCTTTACTGAGGTGTTTGTACTCCTAGGTAATGGGAAATACCTCTACAGATAGCTTACTTAGCATCAAGCCCTAAAATTTAGTGTATCCAAACAGAAACTGAGTTCCAGAGTCTAAGGACTATAAAATGCAACTATTCAGCACCTGATGAAATTGTTTCCTACTTATCGGATACTCAATATAATAAAGGAAATATTGGCAATTCTAAAACATGGAGTGATAGTTGCACAATCCACCATATGTGCATATATAACATATAATATATTCAGTTTTTAAGTCTTAGCAACATGGCTACAAGATGTCTACTCAAAGTATAAACAGCATACATAAATTACAATTGTATTAACAAACAATTGTTCATCATGTTTATTGTTCTGTCTTAATAACTATTTGTTGCTCTAATGATACACATTTAAGTATTTTTGTTACATTATATTACAACTAATAGTCTCCTGTTTTGTAGCCTATCTGAAGAAGTGGCATGTTGCCTGTCTGGCCCACAGCATATCTTAGAACAATATAGTCTGACAAAATATCTAGCAACTCAGTGAAAAATGAATATACATAACTTATGACTGAAGTTGAGAGTTTAGTTTACACTGTTCAGAAGTTAAGTCATTTGTTTTCTGTCTGATAAAAACGTGTTCCTGTTTTGTTTTTTCACTGTGGTCTTAGATTTTCAGCAAACTACTTCTAAACAGAGTAAACATTTACTTAATTCTTATATTGTTATGGGGCCGCTTACTCAGGATTCCGTAATCCGCTTTTGAACAGAGCTCAGAGTTGTCCATATAAAGGGTTTGCTGTAATTGTGCAGAATGTACAGGTTGACATTGAAGTTAAGAAAATACATTAGGTCTGTTTGCATTTGTAAAAAAAAAAAATTAGACTTTTTGGGTTGAGGATACTGCATTTTGAAATTCTCCTGCTTAGTTTCATTGTTTCATAGTTTCATAGTATAGTACTAGGCTATCTGCCCTGGGGCATTTGTAAGCCTAGCCATAGTGATGTGGCTTTTGCCACCCCATGAAATGGTACAAAAATGTACAGAATAAATTTAGAATACTGTGCCTCTGTCTAGTAGTGACACAATGAAGGTCCTCTTATATAATAGAATTAGTTTACTGTGCCCCTGTCTAGCAGTGACACAGATGTGACCCCTGGGGTAAACTTACGATCTCCCATCCACTCATCAAGATTTCTCTTGAAGAGAGTCAGTGAGGGACTCTGCCTAATATGAACTGGGATCTTGTTCCAAAGCATGGGAAGCCTCTGGGTTATGAATCTATCCCTCCAGCATGTCCTATTCATACTTGTGCCGAGGTTTAAGTCTTTAGCTCTCATGGACTTGATGGATTTGGATTTTTTGAGGTGGAGCATGTCCATCAGATCCTGATTGGACATAGCCTTCTACGTCAGGCAGAGATCACCTCTGAGTAGGCGGTATGCTACTGAATAGAGCTGAAGTTTCTTTAGTCTGGCAGAATAAGACATATGTTGGAGACCCTTGATCCTCTTGGTGAGGTACTTTTGTGGTCACTCCAGCTGTTGCAAATGCCGGGTGAGGTACATACCAAATGGGGCATTGTACTCAATCATGGGTCTGATGAGGGAGGAATATAGGGGTACAATGACATCCTTGGATCTGGATGTGAATCCCTTCATGATGAGGTGTGCAAGGTAGAATGTTTTTCTAACCACTTTGGCAACGTGGGTGTCAAATGAGAGGTCGCTGTCGACTTGGGTCCCTAGGTCTCTGATTACTTTTTCTGTACTCAGTGGGTTGCTGTCTATGTGATAATTTGTGGGTACTTTGTTTTTCCCAAAGGGGATGACTATACATTTTTTGGCATTTAGTTTAAGGCCGTGACTCCGGCACCAGTTGTCCGTTTCTGTGAGGCCTTTTTGTAGGATGTGTGTATCTGCTGGTGCATCGACTATGGCGCCTAGTTTGCAGTCATCTGCGAACTTTGTCAGCCACAGCCCTCCCATGTTTGCTTTAACATCTGAGAAATAAATGCCGAACAAGAGGGGTCCCAGGACAGATCCCTGTGGGACACCACTTGTGACTGGCTTTGAGTCTGACATTGCTCCAGCGATTTTAACTTTATGGGTTCTGTCCTTTAGCCAGTTTGCAACCCATCTAGTGACATAAGGGTTTACTTTTAAGCTGTTGAGCTTATCTATGATGCCTGAGTGGGGTATTGTGTTGAAGACCTTAGCCAAGTCCAGGTATGCTGTATGGACTGCATTGCCCTCATTAATGGCTCTAGTGACTGTTTCAAAAAAGTCAACCAGGTTTAAAAGGCAGGATCTGCCCTTTACAAAGCCGAACTGGGTGGGGCCGTCTAAATGATACAGGGACACGAACAATGAACAAGTGCACATATACAGATGCTTACTAAAATTAAGAGTTCTCATCATATCTTACAAGTGCAATATATAGTCAAAGAGCTTATGTGAATGCTAAAGTTTCTACAGCTGCTTGCAATGAATGTTTCAGTAAAGCCTAACAAGATTATGAGCAGCAGTATTTATCCATCGAAATGCAATCAGAGCATGTGTGCACCTCTTCCAAGTACTGTTTCTCCTACTGATTTTAATGTGAGTCTAAAAATAACCAAACTACAGTGTGTCAGCCTTTGAAAGTAACTTTTAGTGTAGTAATTTGCCAGACAAATCTCTAGTAGCATGTTTCTTACTATAGTTCAAAGTGCCGTCTAAATGATATTATGTGTATCAAAGTCCAATCTGTAGACAATAACAAATCTCACTGTATGATTAGCCCTGATTAGCAGAGTTCTTGTGAAAATCAGCATATCAAATGAATCTGCATAATGTGCCCTTTGGACCTAAGGTACATCATTAAACAGTGTCATATTCATTTATCTCAAAGTTAGCTGGACCCATATATATATATATATATATGTATATATATATATATATATATATATATATATATATATATATATATATATATATATGTATGCCATTTCTCATAGATTTTATATTAAGTTGATGCTTTTACCATAGAAACAGTCTTTGATGAAAGCTTTGATCTCTCTCTGATTTCACTTGATCCAAAAGTCATTTGTTTGTCTCTAAATGGATATAAAGCATTCTGTGACAACATCATCCATACTAGCTCATGTTTTCAAATTAAATTTCATATAACTGTTCGTGTGAACTATAGAAGAAGATGCCACAGACAGCAGTCATGAGTAACCAAACTACAGTGATAAAAATTAGTATTTTTAGGCACTGTGTGCAACGGACAAAGTAACACAGACTTGCACTATTAGGGAATGCATTACTTTTGTAAAGCTGAACATACTGTATCAAAAATCCAGGAGTTCAGTTCAGAAATATTATATACATATATGGACTGTAAAATTGAAAGACTACGTTATACAGCTCTGAGAAAAAAATATGTTTCAATGTAACATGGAAATGTCTAATAAAATACATTATTATTAATCTTTCTTTAATAAAAGAGCTTATATTTTATATCTGTTAACTTACAATGCTAAAATGGAAAGCACTTCAGGCATTTATTTAAAAAAGTACTACATGTTCCCCTGGATTCACGAAGCTCCATGCAAGAATAAGGCTGTTCTTGCACGGAGCAGTCCATGTCCATTTAGAAAAGCAGTGCTCCTTGCATATGCATGAAGGCGTGCTGCTGTTGAACCTACATGGACACGAACAATGAACGAGTGCAAGGGGCATGTCGGAGTAATGCACGGACACTAAACATGCTCCCTGCACTCAGAAAGTGCCATACGGCACTTTCTAAGCTGAACTGGCATAATACTAGAGCTTTGCTCTAATGTTATCCCAGTATTTCAGTGTCCGTGGACACTGAAATACAAACAGCAATAAGAAAGCAGTGCAGGTGGTGTGTTACAGGTTCTGTGGCACACACCCTGCATTGCTAAAGTGCCGTATGGCACTTTTGCAACCTGCTAAAGCAGGAAATGTGTGCAAATGCACACATAATGGGGGATAAATCCCCCAAAAGTAAAAAAGCACAGGCACAGCACAGCCCCACAAATATAGAAAGTTGATTAAGAACAGGTCATGCAGCAGCATGAATCATGTAAGGGTAGAAGTCTGAAAGCAAATGTATGGCAACATTCCCTCACAGCAGTTCATGTTAACAAAGGGCACAAATGATGGAGGGAATAAAACTACATTAGGGACATACCTGAAAATTTGCCCTCACACACTTAGAAAGTTGATAGATAACAGGATATGTATTAGCAGGAGTCCCTGAAGGATAGAAGCTTGAATGCCAAATCAATGCCAGTGTTTCACGATTGCAGTCCCAAGTAGTTATCAGAACACCACAATACATACTCATATAACCTAATAATATAATAATAATATTATAACTATTTTTCCACTATCCTAAGTGTAGCTAAGTGGGCGTGCGCATTTTGACTGTATGCTTAGCATAGCCTAAACATCCCATAGGAGATATATGCAAATAGAGAGGCAAAATTTCCAAAATGAGGTAGTGTAGTGGTTAGAGTGGCACCTTTACCTGAGGTGTTCCCAGTTCAAGTCCCAAGACAAGCAGCTTATTTTCATATGTGAATGTAGTGTTAAAATTGTTTTATTAAACTTAAATTATGTAGCAACTTTTTTGTCAACCAGGGTAGTGTAGCAGTTCCAAAAGTGAAATGTCAGTGTAGAAAACATGTGAAACTCCCATATACACACAAGTGCCCCATACAGTATAGTTACACAAGAATATAATTTAATGAAAGCACATAGGGGGATGTCATGGAGATTAAATGTAAATTTATAATGTGCATATAAATATTATTTTATAATATAAAATTATAAATGCAATATGCTTAAATGCACCTTAATCACTCTGTATCCATCAGACTTAGTTCTGCCTAGCAAGAAAATAATCAGTCCTGCCAAGTCTTGAACCCAGGATGCTGTCCTCTACATTCACAGCAAAATACAGCCACACCATCTGAGCTGTGCAAAATTGCAAATCTATAGCAAACATATCATGCATTCTGGTCATTTAACATTAATGAAAAAAAAAACAGTCCCGAGTGTCAAACCCATTATTCTGGGCAATATAGTCAGAGGAATGTACCACTACACTATCTGAGCTGCAAGAGTTAATGTTGCTTTTTGGAACCAGTCATGTGTTGTATATAGACAGACACACACACACTTATATATATATATATATATATATATATATATATATATATATATATATATATATATATATGTATTTATATATATATATATATATATAGAGAGAGAGAGAGAGAGTCATAATACAGATATACATATATAAAAATATAAAGGAAGGAAGGAAAAAAAAAAAAAAATATATATATATATATATATATATATATATATATATATATATATATATATATATATATATATATATATATATATATATATATATATATATATATATATATATATATGTGTGTTCTGTTCAGAAGCTCGAAATACTGAAATCTCGAATTTCAGTATTTTAAGCCCAAGAAGGTGAATCCACATAATAGCGAAAGTTTAGTAGCGTGAAATTCAAAACCTTGAATACCAGAGGTTTTGAATTTCACGCTTCTAAAGTTCTGCTATGGTCATGTATTTGGGTAAGTGTGTGTGTGCGTGTGTGTGTGTATGTATGTGTGTGTGTGTATGTGTGTGTGTGTGTGTGTGTGTGTGTGTGTGTGTGTGTGTGTGTTAAGGGGTTTAGGTAGGGGCTGCAGTGTGTATCAGTGTGTTTTGCTGCTGTGATGTGTGTGTGTGAAGAGAAAGTAGCTTGTGTAGTGGTGTTTTTTGTGTGTTTGTATGTAGTGTGACCTCGGAGTGAGAATATTTAAGTAGGTGGGGTGTGGGGGGATCATGTTGTAGATTGACTGTGTGTGTTTGTGTAGTGGATGGTGTGTGTGTGTGTGTGTGTGTGTGTGTGTGTGTGTGTGTGTGTGTGTGAGTGTAGTAAAACCACAAAACTCAAAACTTCTGGTATTCGAGGTTTTGAATTTTGTGGTTTTTAATTTTCGTTGTTTTGTGGATTCCATGTCTTGGGCTCGAGATACTGAAATTCGAGTTTTCAGTATTTCAAGCTTCTGAAGTGAATATATGCATATATATATATATATATATATATATATATATATATATATATATATATATATATATATATATATATAAAACATGCAGCGCAGTTATACTTCAGAACCATTCCTCTCAATCTCTTAGTGCAAGAAACCTGTACAAAGGCTGCAAAAGAGGGGGGATGGGCCACATATAGGGACATAGTTCAAATATTGCTGTTACAAATGAAGACATTTGCTACAGCAACAGGGTGCATTTCAGCAGACAATTACTGAAGGATATGAGGATGGAAACTGAAATGTCATGTCATTATTTACTGACATAAATCCTTGGATCATCACAGTGATTTACCAGACAAATAGAAATAAATTGTGGAACGGAAAAAAAGTATGGGCCAAACATCTGGACATTCCATGAAAATCCTGGCACGAAAGAGGTATGCTCAGAACCCCTTAGTGCAATGAATCTAGACCATGCCTCACAAAGTGGGGGGACAAAGGTGTGAAAATAGGGACATATCCAAAATATGTCAGTAGATAAGCTGAGAAAGTTGATGTAGTAACACTGTAGGTCCTAACATATATCGACTGAAATATCACAATTTCAGGACTCAATTGCTTCTCTTTAGTTAGTGACCTCAATCCCCATATCATCCAACTGATGTGTCAGGAATACACAACAGTTATGGGGAGCAGACCAAAGATATTGGCCAGACACCTGGACATCCTACAAATATGTGGATATAACACAACAGTAGGGAAACTACACTGAGCTACCGAGCAATGTCCAAACTACAATCAGACTGACACAACACTACCCAAATCCAGCTCTGGGGATGTACATATGCATTAGCAAATATAACAGGCACTACAGGGATGTAACACTAGTGGAACACAGACACTGGTGTGAAAGTGCATACCCCCCAAAAGTTGCAACACAGTCACAGCGACATACTAGTAAGGAAAATGAACACTGCAGTATAATGACTGTGTGAGCAACAAAATCCCGTTTGCCACTCACACATTACCCCTACATATACTTCCCCAAGTCATAGTGGAGTGAGAATTGTGAGGTGTTACGGGGCATGTCACAGTCTGCATGTACAAACATATATAGGTGATAGGCAACCAGAAACTGGAGCAGCATGCACAGTCAGATAGAAAGGGCCCATGACACTCACATGTACCCCCTCCCTACACAGCCCAAATAACATGTGCACACTACATTGTTACACAGTCCTGACAGTCTTTTAACAATGGGCAGACATACGCAGACCTCTCAAATGTGCAGTTTCCCACAGAATGTATAGGCACAGGACTCATAGCTATGACCTCTTCCTTTGTTACATGTCTGGGGGCTCTATGACATGTCTGGGATGGTAGCAGGAATGAATGCAATAAATAATGATACCTAGACTGCATACCTCTAAACCTCATAGTGCATGAGATCTGGACAAAGCCTGACATACTTGGAAGACAGAGGCCTAAACACAGTGGTATATTGGACATATTGATGTTATAAATGTAGACAGTCGCTGGTGTTACCGGCTTTGTTGTAACATATCTTTTCTGAAGGATATGAAGTCAGTAACACAAATGGATGTTAGCAATTACTGACTGCATTCCCCAGAGTATCCTACCGATTAGCCAAGGACAACAACTGCCTGGGGAACAGACCAAACACATGAGCCACACATCTGGATAGGGTCTAGTTCTCTGGACAGTGTAGAGGTATGACTGCAGTGATGTAACAGAATGGAAATCCCCTGACAGCTGCCAAACATGTCACCCAGCACTTTATGAAGCACAGTAAGACCAACATTAGACTCCCCCACATCACCTGTAGGCAATTACCCATGTATATTCAAATATAGCGTGCACTACAGGGATGGAACTGTAGTGAAAAGCAGAGAGTGGTGCAAAAATATCCACCCAAAAACATTTGCACCACAGTCACAGCAGCATACCAGTACCCAAAATGAACTCTAGAGTAGAATGACTGTCTGAACAAACATATCCTGATTGCCAGTCACACACTACACCAACATAAACTGGCCCAATTCACAGTGTACTGGGAATCCTGAGGTGTTACAGAACATTTCACAGTCAGCCCCTACAAGCATACAAACATGATAGACAGCCAACAGCTGTAGCAGCATGCAGAGTCAGATAGGTAAAGGATGTGTGGCACTCACATCTTCTACTCTCCCTACCCAGCCCAACAAACATCACTGCTACACAATCTTGGCAGTTTGTTCACAATGGCCAAACAGACATAACTGTCACATGTACAGATTTCCCCAGAATTACCAGGGTGTGGAACCATAATCCTGGCCACCGCTGCCTACCATGGCCAGGAGTCTGCCAGGTCATTGGCATAATAACTGGAGTGCAGTTGTTAATTACTGATATACCATACCACTGCACCTCATAGTACAGGACATCTGAACAACACATGATGTACTTGTGGGACAGGGGGCTGGAAAGAGGGACATATAACACATAATGGTGTTACAAGCTGAAACAGTAGCTGGTGTTACACATGTTGTTGTAAGATAACATCCCTGAAGGATATGATGTCTGGAACACCAATGGATGTCAACAGTTACTGACTACAATCCTCACATTATCCTGACAACCCCACAAAAACAGATGTTGTTCAAGGAACAGACCAAGCATAACAGGCAAGCATCTGGCCAGTCTGTGGACAACATGCCAGTTGAGGGGTATGTCAGAGGCATATCACTGTCAGATGTCAAGTCACCCAGTAAATGCATGTCCAGACTAACTCTGTCAATCTAGCAACCCTCCATGTGTATAACAGTACCAATGACATACAGTCTGCACCCATTTCTGGAGCTTTGGCCCCCATGTTGTTCTCCTGCCACCACATGTCCTATCATGTGAGGTATTTCCAGCTACTGTCAGTGAAGCTGTAGCCCCCAGACCTCCAGAATGTCCTCTGCACAGGCAAGGAAAATGGTCAAGGCCCACATGAAGAGAATCCCCATATGTTGGAACTAGAAGCAGTTTCCAGGCCAACACCACAATACTATGTTGGCACCTACATAGATTTATGGCCTCAGCAATACACAACAGGACAACAGCAACCCCCTCAAGATAGGCTGAATGCCTGTGGTGGACAGCAGCAATACACAACTACCATCATAGGTGGAAATAATCCCAGGACAGGCCAAGAAGGAACAGGTGCCTCATTGGAAGCCATGTCACCTTGTTCTGCACAAGCAAATAAGGTCACAGGTGATGTACCTTAAGGCTGTCTTTGAGTGCAGACAGGAGACATCCACCAAGGCCAATCACTAGAACTTCCAGACATGTGTCTGCAATCCCATAGGCAATACACATATATACTCTGTAGTGGTGGTCAATAACACCACATACACATATGCAATAGATATAGGCAACCAGCTGCAGGCAGGTGAAGTGTAAACATCCCCCTGTCATGCCATAGGTACACATGTGCATATACAGCACCTGACCCCCCCTCTCTTCAAGATCAGGAAGCAGGTCTGTAATGCCCTCTCAAATGCAAAACATAGAAGTCTCCATAGGCCTGATACCATTACTGACTGCTTAAGGTACCCAGGAAACTGAAATCAGCCACTGAAATTCAACTCCAGGATATTATTCACAGATCGAGACAATACATTAACGTTCTCCAAGACTGAATTAATACGTTTTTGTTTTAGTAACTTCATCAGATGTGGAATTCCCGGAAGTTAGCTGAATGAAAGCTTGGTGTTCTTGGTGCATAATGATTCCTTATCTCTTTCTTGTTCGAAGCAGACACTTGGCCTCCTTCTATTATGTGTCTGCTCCAAACGAGAAGTGGATAAGGAATCATTGTGCACCAAGAACACTAAGCTTTCATTCAGCTAACTTCCAGGAATTCCACATATGATGAAGTTACTCAAATGAAAACATATCAATTCAGTTTTGGAGAACATTAATGTATTGTCTCTATCTGTGAATAAAATCTTGGAGTTGGATTTCAGTGGCTGATTTCAGTTTCCTGGGTACCTTATACTTTCTCTGAGTTATATTTGGTGCCTTTAGCTTCTTTATTAGTTGGCTTATTCCTGGCTGCATCCAACATGAACACAGTGTAGTCAAACACAGCCTGAGTACCAGTGTCATCCCATCTGCACAGAGGATAGAGTGAAAGTTGATAGAAAACAGTTTATGCATTAGCATTAATGTTCAGAAGGATATGTCTTAAACTAAAATGTATGCCATAATGTTATGACAGTAGTCCTCAGTGCCATGGCAGAAAACCGCAATACTCTCCATTTACTATAGTAATATAATATTAACATCCAATAGTTCATAAATAAAAATATGCAGCTCAAATCCCCAAACCAAGATAGTGTAGTGGTCAGAGTCCCACCTTTGCATGCAGGTGTACATGGTTCGAGTAATACAACAGGCAGTCCAAATCTACATGGGAAGTAATGTTAAAAATGATATGCTCATATTAAAATATGTGGTAAGTTATTTTTGTCACCCAGGGTAGTGTAGCAAATGTAAAATGGATGTGTGAGTGCATATAACATGTGAAAACACCTATGTATACAAGTGTCTCAGACAGTATAGTTACACCCCTTGCTACTGTAATGAAAGCACATACAGCCATGTCATGTAAGGGAAATCATATACACTTACTAAATGAAGTCATTAGTGTGGTATATTATGATAATAAACTGTGAGCAATGGTTAGCAATGTTCTGCTATGCTTAGCAGGTTTAATAACACATTTCTGTTGTCCTCAGCCCTCTCTCTGGGATTTGAGTGCCCAAATTCACCTCCAAAGTCTGTACAAATGCACAGCTGCTGCTGTACAAGAAATGGAGAGCTATGGACCTTCTGTACATCTGTAGCTATCTTCCATATTGCTCTTCCCTCTGCATGCCCCTTTTCCACCATATTCCTATCACCCCATTCTCTTAAAGAATTAGTGCGAGTGTAAGAGCAACAAGACTACCAGCCATGGCAGGTCTTGAACCCAGGGCCCTGGGCACCATAGTCAGCACAATGTACCACTATACCATTCAAGCTCCAGGCATTGCTGATGCTTTTTCCAACATATGCTCATTCAACAGTAGGGAAAAGATTCCTTAGAATCAGCAGGCCTTATATTTATACATATACACATGTATATATATGTATGGCGATATATATATATATATATATATATATATATATATATATATATATATATATATAGACAAATATATACATAATATAAATAGTGATATACATATAGAATACACACACACACACACACACACACACACACACACACACACACACACACACACACATATATATATATATATATATATATATATATAGATATAGATAGATAGATAGATAGATATAGATAGATAGATAAATATATGCTCATAAAATGTAGTGGAGTCATCCCTCAAAACCATACCTACTTACTTACTTTCTTACTGCAAGAAATCTGGCCCAAGGCTGTCCAAATGGGGGACAATGGGACCAAACTAGGGACATATTTCAAATAACGCTCTTGTAAATATAGAATGTTGCCAGAGTGACAGGGTGTATTTCAGCATACATATTCTGAAGGATGTAAGTTCTGGAACTGAAATGTATGGTATCATTTACTGTCAGAAATCCTCAGACCTTCACAGTGATTTACCAGGGATATCAAAATAATTCATCTGTGGAACAGACCAGAAATATGAGCAATAAACCTGGACATACTACAACAATCCAGACAGTCCAGTGGTAGGCTCAGGACCCCTTAGTTCAATGAACCTGGGCCAGGCCTGACAAAGTTGGGGGAGAAAGCCATATAAATATGTACATATCTGAAATATTGGAGTAGATAGGCTGACACAGTTGCTGCAGTAACACCCTCATGGCTGTCTTAACATATATTGACTGAAATAGCACAAGTCCAACACTCAGTTGCTTCCCACTAGTTAGTGACTGAAATCCTCACATCAGCCCACTGATGTGTCAGAAATACACAACACTTATGGGGGCTAGGCAACACTACATCCTACAACTATCTGGACATAACATCACATTAGGGAAACTACACTCAGCTGCTAAGCATGTCACCAAGTACGCCAAACTACAGTCACACTGACACAACATTAACGCAAATCTGCTAAGGGGAATTACACATGTATTGGCAAAAATATCAGTCACTACACGGATGTCACAGCACTGAAAAACAGACACCAGTGTTAAAGTACATACCCACAACCAATTCAACCACAGTCACAGTGACATACCTGTAAGCCAAAAGAATAGTACCATATAAGGACTGTGTCAACAAAAACATCTCAACATGTTTGGCACTCAATCTACTCCCAAATATACTGGCTCAATTCACAGTGTACTATGATGCCTGACTGTGGTATGGAACATCTGCCCCTACAAACATATACAGCCGATAGACCACCAGAAACCTGACCAGCATGCACAGGCAGATAGAAAAAGAGCCATAACGCATACATCCATGCCCCTCCCTACACAGGCCAAATAACATTGACACAATACACTGCTACTCAATCCTGAAAGTCTGCCAGCAATTGCCAGAAATACACAAACCTCTCAACTGTACAGAATCCACAGAATGTCCAAGCTTTCCCTTCATATATAAGGCCTCTTCCACATAACATGTCTGGCAGTCTGATACATCACTGGAATAATGTCAGGAATGTAGGCACTAAATAATCATATACCATACCTATCAACCTCTTACTGCATGACATCTGGACACATCCTTACATAACTGTGAGACAGAGCCCCCAAAATAGGGGCATATTTGAAATATTGCTGTTATAAACTGAGACTGTTGCTGTTTTAACAGGGTTAATTGTAACATATCTCTTTTGAGGGATATGAGGTCAGAAACAGAAATGGATGTCAACAGTTACTGACTGCAATCCCAGAATATGCTATTGATTTTCCAAAGACAAAAATATCTGAGGAACACACCAAACATAGGAGTCCAAATTCTGGCCATTCTGTGGATAGCCCTACAGGTGAGAGTTATGTCAAACACATAACACTGTCAGAGTTAAAATCACACAGGAACTCCATGTCCACACAAACCCTGTTAGACTAGCATTAATCCAAATGTATAACACCAATACGTACATTTTGTCCCTATGTCTGAAACATTCTCCTCCATGCTGTTGGCCTAGTTCCACAGTTTTGGTTATAAGAGGTATTTCCAAATACCCTCTGTGATGCTGTTGTTCACACACCTCCATGAAGGTCTCCTCACTGGCAAGGAAAAGCACCAATGCTCACATGATGTACTAAATGATAGGAATGTGTTGTCATGCCATTGGCTATAAGAATAACAACACAGCTTTCCTGCATGCAGTTATCAAGTGGAGACACCAGTTGGTGCACAGGCCATCAACTGCTCATGAGCATTACCTACAAAAGGCAAGCTGCTGCCTATGCAAAACAGATGGACACCCTACATGCTTGAGAGAGGGACAGAGAAAGAGAAACAGCGAACATAAAAATAAAAACCAGGCAGGGCATAACCACTTACACTTGAATAAAACATACAGGTATGTCAAACAAATAAGCATGTAATGGACTGCAGTAGGGGGTATGTAACAATGGGAAATAGGAACTGTAACATATATGTCTCAACAAAACTTGCTGTACTGATATATTGCTGATCAGAATCTATTGCCATAGCTTCTGGGTCTGTCTGCAGTGACATAGATCATAGGTCAGGCCCCTGAGCCACCCCAGGAAAGGATGACTCACATATGACTACTACTGCAGTGTTTGTTGAACAATACTGACTGTGACAGTGCTAGACCAGCTACTAGGATGTCATACGTATCCATATCTCACTTGTGAATGCAACTATGATATACTTGGTTGCCTCAGAAATGTGAGACCTATACATGGTATTTGCATAGTACTGTTGCACACGTGTGTTGAACTGCATGTAATATATTGAGCTCATACATTAAACTGTCCAGTGTTATGCACACGCTGACCATATGTGTGCCTCATATTTGTAGTCATTTACTCATACAGTTGTGTTATTCTGGCAAATCATTGGTAAATCTGTGAAGACTGACTTTACAACATCTCCTTTTTTTTCTGGCTGCTCCCATTAGGGGTCACCACAGTGGATCATCTGTTGCCATTTCTGTCTGTCCTCTGCATTCTTCGCTGTCACACCAACCACCTGCATGTCCTCTCCTACCACATCCAGAAACCTTATCTGAGGCCTTCCCCTTTTCCTCTTACCAGGCAGCTTCATCCTTACCATCCTTTCCTCAATATACTCAGCATTCCTCTGCAGCACATGTCCAAACTGATGTAATCTTGCCTCTCTGGCTTTGTCTCAGAACCGTTCAACATGGGCTGATCCTGTCCTATACAAATTGCTAATCCTGTCCACCCACGTCACAACTAGTGCAGATCATAACATCTGTAACCTTGCCACGTCCAACTGTGACTCCTGCCTTTTTGTCAATGACACTGTCCCCAACCCATATAATGTAGCTGGTCTCACTACCCTGTTGTAGACCTTCCCTTTCACTGTTACTGGTACTGTTCTGTCATAAATCAGTACTGACACTCTTCCCTACCCTCTCCATCCTACCTTTACTCTCTTCTACACCTATCCTCCAGAATTGTCATTACTCTGAAATGTTGATCCCAATCATTCACACTCATCCCCATTGCCAACTCTGCTCCCTGCATCCTCAACATTCATAATTTCATCGGTTCATAGGTTGGTACTAGGCTATCAGCCCTAGGACCTATACAAGCCTAGCCATAATAATTCCCTGGCTATTTCTTCCCACAATATTTACTTTCCTGGACCCCTGTCTAGCAGGGCAACTGACGTGATCCCCAGAGTGAATTTCCTATCTCCCAGCCAATTGTCAAGGTTCTTTTTAAAGAGGGCCAAAGAGCTGCCTTGCTTGACAAAGTCTGGGGAGTCTCTGGGTCTGGAACCTATCCCTCTAGCATGTTTTGTTTATTGTGATGACAACGTTTAGATCCCTGAAGCATGTGGCTCTGAGGGATTGGGATTTCTTTAAGTGTACCATATCCAACAGCTCTGGGTTTGCCATGGCTTTGTATGTTAAGCAGAGATCACCTCTGAGTAGATGATATGCGACAGAGTATAGCTGGAGTTTTTTTAGATAGTCAGCATAGGGCATCTGCTTTAGGCCTGTGAGTCTTTTAGTGAGGTATTTCTGCGGCCTTTTCAGTTGTTGCAGATGGCTTGAGAGGTACACAAACCCAAACTGGGTGGGGTCCAGTGTTTGAAGACTGCCAATGTCTTTGTTTATAAGTTCCATGATAATGCATTCCATGGCCTTGCAGATCAGGCTCGTCAGACTGATGGGGCGGTAATTCCCAGGATCCAAGGTGGATCCCCCCTCCCCCCGTGGAGTGGGATAACTGTAGCTGTGCGCCACTTAGTGGGCACAAAGCCTGATGTGAGGCTATGATTAAACATAACACTTAGGTGAGGTGGCAGTTCATTTTCTAGTTCATGAAGTACACAGCCCGGGATGTCATCTGGTCCCATGGATGCTGTATTCTTAGCTTTGGAGTGTGCAGTTTTTACCTGTGTGGCCATTATTACCGGAATTTGGCAATCTTTTGGTATTGAGATGGGCCCTTTAGGGGGTGAGAGGGGGTGACGTTGGCACTGAATCAATCTACCAGGATATTGGCAATATCCTTGGGATCAGTATATTTAATCCCATTCTGTTGTAGCTCAGAGCAGATCTGAGCATTACCATTTAGATTCTTGACATAGCTATAGAATGCCTAGTGGTTGTCTTTGGAATATTTGGCAATTTTATTTTCGTAACTAGCTTTGGAGGATTTTGTGAGGGATCTCAGCTTCTTACTGAGGGTGGTAAGGGAGTTTTTTGCATCCTGGCATTTTCCTCTTTTCTGCAACAGTTTCTTCCTTTTGTTGTGAAGTTTGTTTATGGCAGAGGACCAGCAGATTGGTTTACTTTTTTGGAGGAGAGTGTCTTGGTTCTATTTGAGATGGCTCAATTCATGTACGAGTGGATGTGCTCATGCAGTGCCTTTCAGTTTCCGTCTGCATGGGTGTCATGAAGTTTGTCACTTCTGACTTTGAGTAGCATGAAGTCGGCTTTGGAGAAGTTTTTTAAGGAGGTTTAATTACTGGGGGGTGGGGGAGGGATGTGGATGTCAAGGGTGATGAGCTTATGGTCAGAACTGACCAACAAGGGGGTGACCATAGGTGTGGAGCATCGATTTCCCAAGTTGGTAATGACCAGGTCTAGGATATTGGAGCCCCTAGTGGGACTATGGATTAGTTGATCCAGGGCATTGCAATTTATGAATCCCAAAAACCATTGGGCAAAGGTGTTGGTGCATGACTAGTTTTCCCAGTTAATGGCAGGGTAGTTGAAATCACCCAGTATTAAGGTGTTTGTTTGCATCTTAATATTTTCCAGTATTTTTAGAAAGGTATAGTGAGAATCTTGGGGCATGGTGCGGGATCTGTAGCAAGCTACAATCTGGATTGCAGTCCTACCTAGTGTTAGTTGCACCTGGAGAATTTCAGACACATAGTGTTGGCCAACTAGACTGGTGGTCTGAATATCCTTGGTGAATATGGACACTCCTCCACCTTTAGTATATTAGTCCTGGTTTGGTGGCCGGAAAGTGTGGTAAGATTTGTAGCCTGGTATTACAGGGGTGCTCTCTGGAGCTTTGAACCAGGTCTCAGTTACTGCACAGATATCGATGTTCTCCATTTTTAGGAGTGCCTCGAGAGAGTGCATTTTGAGGTTTAGACTTCTAGCATTGAGTAGCATTACCTTCAGATTTTGCATGCTTGTACCTTTTATGTTGGTGGTTTTGTCCTTTGAACTTTGCCTAAAAAAGGCACTATAGGGGTGGCAAGAGCCTTAGCCAGTAACCTGAATCTCAGGAGCGACAGGTGCAGACCATCTCTGGCAAAGCATCATGGTCTTTTGATCATGTCGTCCCAGGCAGACAGACACTGGATCCCCTTTGAATGACACCAGAAGCTTAGCCAATTGTTGAAGTCAGTCATTTTGTCCTTATACAATGGTATAATTCTGGGCAAAGGCAGGATGCTACTCAGGGCTAGGGTCATATCTGCTTGGGCCACATGATCCGAGAGCTCTTCCATGTCTCTTTTCATGTAGTCCAGGGAGGTACGTCTCAAGTCATTCACTCCAAGATGGACAATGACAGAGTCATATTTGTACTTGTTGTGGAGTGACCTGAGTGTGTGGGTTATGTGGCGGATCCTGGCACCCAACAGGCAGCTGACTGTAATTTTCTCCTTGTTCAGCCTGGTGAGTGGGACATCAGTGTGCCTGACTATAGAATCACCTATGACTAAAATGTTGGGTATGTTGTCTTGCCTTAGGAGCTGTTGTTGGTTGGCACACTGGTGTTGTTAGCTATGTGACACTTTGGTTGTGATTGGTGTTTGTTTGCATTTAAGCTTCAGAAGTCCTTGTTGCTTGGGCAGGTTACTATTAAGAGCCTCCGCATATGAGGGTTTAGTGTTGCTATGTGAAGGTGTTAGTGGTGTGTGTTTAGAAGGGCTGTGTGTTGCTTGAGGTGTAGTGTGGGTGTTAACCTTCTCCTCTTGACTGTCTAGCACAATCCTGGGTGGAGAGAGCTCTGCTTCCAGTTTTGTTATGTAAGTGCATCTCTCGCAGGTTGTAGTGTTGGGTGGTAGGTTCCACTGCCCTCCCTCTCATTCACACTCATATATTCTGTTTTAGTCCTGCTGACCTTCATTTCTCTCTTCTCTAGAGCATATCTCCACCTCTACAAGGTCTCCTAAATCTGTATCCTACTCTCAGCAGAGATCACAATGTCACCTACAAATATCATAGTCAATGGGGACTCATGTATGATCTTGTCTGTCAACCTGTCCATCACCATTGCAAATAAGAAAGGGCTGACAGCTGATCCCTAATGTCATCCCACCTCCACCTTAAATGCATCTGTCACTCCCACCTCTGATCTCACCGCTGTCACACCACACTCGTACATATTCTGTACCAGTCTTATATATATCTCTGCCACTCATGAATTTCTCATACGATACCACAAACTCCTCTCTAGAAACCCTGTCATATGCATTTTCTACATCCAAAAAGACACAAAGCAACCACTGACCCTCTCTGTACTACTCCATCAACACTCTCAGAGCACACATTGCATCTGTAGTGCCCTTACCTGGCATGACAACAAACTGCTAACTGCTACTCATCACCACCCTACTTAATCTAGCTTCCACTACTCTTTCCCATGGCTTCATGCTGTGAATAATTAATGTTATTCCTCTGTAATTACTACAGCTCTGCACAACCATCTTATTCTTAAAATGGTACACAAACACTTTCTCTCCACTCCACATGAAACCTCTTACTTTCCAAGATATCATTAAACAATCTGGTGAAAAACACCACTGCCATTTCCCCTAAACACGTCCATGCTACCACAGGCAAGTATTCATCCTCTTCATAGCTATCCTTACTTCCTCTTTGGTAAGCTGTTGCACTTCCTGATTCACCATACCCACATCATCCAACCCTCTCTGTCTCATTCTCTTCATTCATCAGCCTCTCAAAGTACTCTGTCCATCTGCTCAAAACACCCTCCTAGCTTGTGAGTATGTTTCCCTCATTATCCTTTATCACCCTTATCTTCTGCACATCTTTCCTACCTCAGTCCCTCTATCTAGCCAGCTGGTAAAAGTCCTGACATCCCTCCTTAGTGTCCAACCTGTCATATACGTCATCATATTCCTCATCCTCAGCCTTTGCCACCTCTCTCTTTGCCATGCACCTCATCTCCTTATACTCCTGCCTACTTTCCTCATCTCTCCAACAATCCCACTCCTTCATCCCCATCCTCTTTCTCTGTATATTGTCCTGTACTTCATTAGTCCACACCAGGTGTCCTTGTATCCTTCATCCATCCACATGTCACACCAACCACCTTTCTAGCCGTCTCCCTTACTAGCTCTGATGTACTTACCCAGATATTTGGTAAACTGTCACTGCCACCCAGTGCCTATCTTAACTCCTCCCTGAACTCCATCTCACAATTACCCTTTTCCAGTTCCCACCATCTGATCCTTGGTGCTGTCCTCACACTCCTCCTCTTCTTAATGATCAATATCATCTTACAGAACAACAGTCTCTGCTGCCTAATTACACTTTAAAAGATAAAGCAGCTCCAGGGAAACAGAGCAAGGTGCAGAGAAAATGAAGTAAAATAGAATAAAAACTGCACCAAAAGCTCACACATCAAAGATTTATTTAAGCAAAAAAGTAAGCGCTTTCGCAACTAACCAAGTCGCTTCATCAGACAGCTAGTAAAATACTATAAAACATTTAAATAAATAAAAGACATGTCAGGTGATCAGCACTGCTAAGGTCATCGGTTATAGTTAATTAAAAAAATTGTCATGATTAGTTAAATTAAAAACACATGAGTGCTGTGCATTGTATAGCCTTACTAAGCTCTTATAAAAGTAGAGAAAGCATTTCACATAACAATAACACTGCACATAACAATCAAGTTGCTTCATCAAACAGCTTGTAAAATACTATAAAACATTTAAATAAATAAAAGACATGTCAGGTGATCAGCACTGCTAAGGTCATTGGTTATAGTTAATTAAAAAATTGTCATGATTAGTTAAATTAAAAACACGAGTGCTGTGCATTGTATAACCTTACTAAGCTCTTATAAAAGTAGAGAAAGTATTTCACATAACAATAACACTGCACATAACAACAAGCTAACCATTTCTGTATATATCATACTAAAAATTAAAGCTTCCAAGGACAGGTTGCGAGAATTTATGTGGCAATGGATGTGCTTTGAGAAAAGGTTTAAGGGAAGCAATGCCATTCAAAACTGGGGGGTTTTCAGCATTAAGCTTCAGTATCCATTCTTGCTCAATGCTTTCTGTGTGATTCTCAATGTCACCACCTCTGATGTCAGGATGTATTACCTGTATCACAAAAAAAAAAAAAAAAAAAAAAAAAAAAAAAACAGGTTTGAATGGCATTGCTTCCCTTAAACCTTTTCTCAAAGCATGTCCATTGCCACATAAATTCTAGCAACCTGTCCATGGAAGCTTTAATTTTTAGTATGATATATATAGAAATGGTTAGTTTGTTGTTATGTGCAGTGTTATTGTTATGTGAAATACTTTCTCTACTTTTATAAGAGCTTAGTAAGGCTATACAATGTACAGCACTCGTGTTTTTAATTTAACTAATCATGACAATTTTTTAATTAACTACAACCAATGACCTTAGCAGTGCTGATCACCTGACATGTCTTTTATTTATTTAAATGTTTTATAGTATTTTACAAGCTGTTTGATGAAGCGACTTGGTTAGTTGTGAAAGCGCTTACTTTTTTGTTTAAATAAATCTTTGGTGTGTGAGCTTTTGGTGCAGGTTTTATTCTATTTTACTTCATTTTCTCTGCACCTTGCTCTGTTTCCCTGGAGCTGCTTTATCTTTTACTTGTTTACACATCTCATTCAGCAGAAGGGGACACACCAATTTATTTGTAGTTATGGAGAACTCAGATTCTAATGAGACTATAAATGGTTTCAGTGACCGTTTCCTTCGGGCTCTCCATATACAGAATAATCCCTTAATGGACTTGAACTATATTTGCTCTGTGGATAATAATGAAACTAATATCAACTATCAAGTACCTGAATTTCTATAACATTACAGGGATCTGGAAAACAAAATGTACAAGTTTAAGAGGCTGCAATGCCAACGGCTACATTTGCAAGCTTCGTTGGAACATAAGATTATTCCCAGAGGACTATGTATTTTGAATATGCCTACCTATGGAGAGACATACCCTGATGTACTGAGAAGATTGCAAGAATAGAACCTTTATTTCAGTACACAGTATATGCATTTGCTAATTGATTTTTTTCTGCCAATAGAAAATGAACTGAAAGAACAAATTATTGCTGCTGAAAGTGACATCTCTACACGTTTTTCTATTGATGTTATTTTAGACAAATTAGATCGTTTACAAGAAAATATTACTGTGTATGATAAGAAACTACAGGCTCTAAAACTCAAGAAGTTGCAGAGGGATAAAAGCGATTTTGATAACAATCATGTTTTCTCCTGGCCAAAAGAAATTAACAGGCCCTTAGCCATACTTAATGAAGGCATAACCTCCATTTAACCAGACTCTATGCAAGGTCAAACTAGAGCAACAACCATTCGTACTACGTCTACAGCACAAGAATCACCTCCTCCCCCACCCTCAGCCTTAGCCGAAGCCGTGGCTAAAACAGTAAATGTTAGAGAGAATCTGCTAATGGAAGCAGCAACTGCCAATAACTGCCACAGAGCTATGATACAGGAACCTACTGCTGGCCCTTCGACAACACAAAGGAATCTACATGGCACTTTTTTAGGGACTCCAGAAGATACACAAATTACTTTGAAGAATCCACTACCCATCAGGGCAAGATCGAGAAGCCTAAACAATCAAGACAATCGATCGAGACAAGGGATCATGGGATGTAATCCAAATCATACCAAGCGGAAATGAATGTAAGCCACAATCTGATTTTTAACATTTCTTCTCTTAGGCTCACTAGTGAACACACTGCACTGTTGAATAAAAGACTGTCCTTTGTTCCAGCTAAATGAGCCAACCCAGTTACTATGTTAAAAGAATTAAGGTTATTGGGAAGGAACTTGTCTCTGAAAAATGTTTTTGCTTCTGGCGTAAACAATGCTGAAGTACACAAGCATTATCAGAAACCAAGTACTTTCATTCCGACTTCGCACCCTGCAATACAAACTTTTATTAATGTTTGTGAATGAGATTTTAGATCTCTTTTTTCTAATGGTACTAATACTCAGTTTTATAATTTATCAAGCAATGAAAATAAGGCCTTACATGAACTAGTTAATATGAATTCCATTGAAATTAAGCAGGCCGATAAAGGTGGTGGAATTGTGTTGCTTGATACTGATTTGTATTTACAACAAATGAATGATTTACTGAGTGCATTTGATACATATCAATGTATTTCTTTTGCAACTGTTAAAGGTATTATTGACAAGGTTTCTTTTTTTAATTTTTGATTTATGTATGACAGGTATGATAGATGAGGATTTATTTAAAATTTTTAACACTCAGAATCCCATTATTCACAGAATTTATGACCTTCTGAACATACATAAACATGCCACCATACCACCAATGAGATCTATTGTCTCAGTTGCTGGATTGTGTACAGAAGCAGTATCCATTTATGTAGAAGGCAATTTACATAAATTACTTAATGACTGCTACACCATTACACCATTCTCAGGGACACCAAAAGCTTTCTTGAAAGACTACGTAATAGATTAGAGACTATTGATTGTGAGTATATGTTGGTTACTATGGACATCGAAGCATTATTTACATCTATACCCAATAACTGGGGAGTTGAGATGATTAGAGAGTTTCTCAATATCAGTCACTCTTTTGATAATAATAAGATTGAACTTATATGTGCCCTATTAGATAGTATCTTAGAGAACAATGTTTTTGTGTTTAATAATGAGTTCTTCCTTCAGAAGCTTGGCGTGGCTATGGGCACAGCTTGTGCCAATAGCTACGCCAACCTAGCTTTAGTTTGCTGGGAACAGTCTCATCTCCTGACAGGGATAAACCCTTTTTTGAACACATTCTCTGGTATGTCTGATTTGTGGATGACGTTTTCCTTCTGTGGAAGGGAAACAATCAAGAACTGGATGAATGTGTCAAATACATTCACACTACTACTAGGTTTTTGAAATTTACTTATCAATGTTCATACAGTGAAATTAATTTTTTAGATGTATTAGTTAAAATATCAGAACAACAGAAATTGAATAGTAGCATTTACAGAAAGCCCACAAGGAAAAATGCTCTGTTGCACAGGTCCAGCATGCATCCTAGACACATTTCTAAAAACGTTGTCAAAGGACAAGTTTATAGGATTTTGAGACTACACAGCGATGACCGATCAGCACAGCTAGCTCTGGAAGTAGCTAAACAAGAATTTTTAGATAGAGGATATAGTGCACAAGACATTGACAGTGCCATTACTGAAGCCTGGAGGCAACGCAGTGGCAGATGCAAACCATATCTCAGTGAAGGTCAATCTTTGGATTCAGGGCAGAGACTGGAGTGCAACACCAATGCTTTTAGGGTTGTTATGCAATATTCCATTGATATTAATAAATATACCAACATCATTAAAAAACATTGGAGTATTTTAGAAGAAACACCTGGGTTGACAAACAAAATTGGAAAATCCCCCTCTTTTACGTTTAGGAATAACATCTCACTGAAACAGCATATGTGCAATAAAAAGAGATCACAGCATACTGGTAAAAATTATCGCTTTGGCACATTTTCTTGCAAGCATTGCATAGCCTGCCAACACATTCATGTTAGTACCAGTTATACCCATCCATCTTTAGGCTTTAACATTAAGAGCAAATGCTTTGCCAACTGCAGAACTTCTAATTTAGTATGCTTCTCTTTCTGTGTGTCCTGCCATTCATTTTATGTAGGAAAAATGAATAGAATGTTCAAAGACAGAGTGCTTGAACATATTAGGGACATCAAAAATAAGAAAGACAGCAGTGCATTTAGCTAACCATGGAAGCTGTGAAGATCCTACACATATTTTTAATTTTTTTGTGATACAAGTAATACATCCTGACATCAGAGGGGGTGACATTGAGAATCACACAGAAAGCATTGAGGAAGAATGGATACTGAAGCTTAATGCTGAAACCCCCCACATGCTTGAATGGCATTGCTTCCCTTAAACCTTTTCTCAAAGCACATCCATTGCCACATAAATTCTAGTAGCCTGCCCTTGGAAGCTTTAATTTTTAGTATGATATATACCAAAATGGTTAGCTTGTTGTTATGTGCAGTGTTATTGTTATGTGAAATGCTTTCTCTACTTTTATAAGAGCTTAGTAAGGCTATACAATGCACAGCACTCATGTGTTTTTAATTTAACTAATCATGACAATTTTTTAATTAACTATAACCAATGACCTTAGCAGTGCTGATCACCTGACATGTCTTTTATTTATTTAAATGTTTTATTGTATTTTATTAGCTGTCTGATGAAGCGACTTGGTTAGTTGTGAAAGTGCTTACTTTTTTGTTTAAATAAATCTTTGGTGTGTGAGCTTTTTGTGCAGTTTTTATTCTATTCTAATTACACTTTACCCTGTCACCACTTTACTGTCTCCAATCTCCTTCAAACTTGCCCTCCTACATTGGATACATTCCACTTGTGTGCATCTCCCTCCACTCTTCTATGTCACCCTATGCTTCTCCGTCTTGTTATAGTATGTATTCACCACAGCTATGTCCATCCTTTTGGAAAATCCCCTACCATCTCACCATCTGCATTCCTTTGCTTAATACCAAACATACCCATCCCTTCTCATCCCCTCTGTTCCCTTCACCAGCATTTGCATTGAAATCTGCTGCAATCACCACTCTCTCACACTCGGGCACAGTCATTACCATGTCATCCAACTGACTTCACATTTCTCTTTCTCATCCACCATACAAGCAACTTGCATAGCATATGCACTAACAACATTCATCATTACACCATCCATTTCCAGATTCATAAACATCACTCTATCAGGCACTCATGTCATCTGCCAAAAACACCCTTGGCATACTCTTCCATCAGGATAACCCCTACCCCCTTTCCCCTCCCATCCACACCCTGATAGCACAATTGTGACCTGGCACCAATACACCTAGCAATACTCCCCTTCCATCTGGTCTCTTGCACACACAATATATCCACCTTCCTATGGCCATCATATCAGCTAGCTCTGTCCCTATAGCAGTCATACTGCCAACATTAACAGTTCCTACCCTCACTACCACACTCCTAGACATTCTCCTCTCTTCCTGCCATATGGGTGTTGGACAACCTCCAGGGTATGTCTGTCAATGCAAAGGCTACTGTACTATTGAATGACTCAAGTATGTTACAGCAATATTAAGACAGTGTCACTAATTTTGTCCCATTGCCCCCCATGTATGTGTGGCATCCTACAGATGTCCTGCTTTAATGTTTTGAGAGGGATGACTGGGAAGCAAGAGTGTGAATACAGTGTGCCATACTGACATAAAACAGAAGTGTATATCAGGTGTTACCTGTGTACATGTCAGTATGAGTAGGTTTATCTGGCCACATCATAACAACAATTACGGTATGCAAAATGGCTGTTAAATAAGCTGTACATGTTGTATATGTGTGTAATCTTAATTACTGTGCATCCAACAGAGTGACATTTCTACAGCTACTGGTTGTTGCATTGTCCTGACACAGCCATGGGTACTACGATAAGCATGATTATCTGTTTCAAATTGGAGAGGTGTCCAGCTGTGTTATGGCTGTGTGCCTATACTTACTACAAACAGCTATTTGAACACCAACATAGCTCTCTGGACTCAGCAATACCTTACTCGTAAAACCTGCCTCCACCAAAGTAGAGTAATCCCCTTTGCTGGACAGCAGCAATATACAGATCACAGGCTTGGTCCCTATATTGGCTGTACAGGGCAAAATGGGAGCTGGCACCAACTTGGCATCAAGCCAGCCTTTGCCTGATCAAGCATATAACAAAATCAATCAACCTCAAATGCCAAATGTGTCCCAAAGTGGAACAACAAAGTAGGAAAGTCTTCAAGGTACACTACCATGAGCTTGCACTGTGTCAAGGCTTAGGAAGCCAAAAGCACTTACCTCACCTGGGAATTTTGTGTATTTTTAACATTTTTATTGTTTTTCTTTGAATAAAGAGTGTTTTTATCGCTGTTGACACAGTGCAAGCTCGTGGTGGTGTACCTTGAAGACTTTCCTACTTTGTTGATCAAGCATATAAGGTCACAGGTACAGTACTGTAAAGCTAACTATGAGTACAAATTGGACACATCCACCTAGGCCAAACACAAGACCATCTTCATATATGTCTGCAATCTCAGAGGCAAAAAAACAACCCACCCTGTAATGGTGGTCAGTCTGACCACATACACACACAACATAGCTATAGCCAACCTGTTGCAGATAGGTTTAGAGCAAACATCACCTCCTGGCTTAGCATCACTATAGGTGGTTAGGCACAGCACCCACACCCCACCCCTCATTACCAGTGATCAGGTACATATTGCCTACTGAAAGACAACAAAAGTAACTTTCCATGAGACCTGATAACATCTCTGTCTGCATCCTACATGAACTTAGGCATGTGCTCTCAGCTCCATTACACACAGTAGTCACACCAAGCCTTGGCACCATCCACACCCCATCCACATTGAAGATGGCCAATGTCATCCCTCTACACAGACATGAATGAAGAGTACAGGATTAGGAAATTAACTAGCCCACATTTTGGGGAATATGATGCATCAGGACCAACAGTGCAATGCAAGCAGATACAGTGCTGATAGATTAGAGGGGTATGTTGTGGTTGTGAGTGGTAGCTACTGGTATTCAATGTAGCTGTGAAGGTTCTGTATATACTGTTGCCAAATACATGAGGTCCTGTGATGTGTTTCCCTTTTTATGTCTTCCAGGTGCAATGTTACATCAGCAAAGGTCTACTTTCTCAGCGGCTGAGACAAATATAATCATAGAAGCCATACTACAGAACCATGTCATAATGTTTGGCCAGAGCCAGCAACATCTGCAGGAGAGGACCAGCCTGTGGGGCGACCTAGTCCACAGGGTAAATGATGTCGGCCTGCATGCACGTACATATCAGCAGGTCTAACATCATGCAAATTACCTCATAAGGCATGCCCAGCAAAGGGCTGCTGCAGTGGCCAGGGACCACACAGCCACAGGTGGGGGACCAGCCATGCAGCCCACACTGACACCCATTGAGGAGCTCCTCAGCAACCTTGGGGCACCCATCTCAGTACAACATCAGGGTACAGACCCCCCCCCAGGGTACAGACCCCCCACATGCTGGAGGTGGGTAGAACCCAGACATTGGATGAGGAGTGTGCAGGTAAGGCCCCAGTGGAGATTACTAGACTAGTGTAGCAGACATACTTGTATTTGTACAGTATCTATGTGTATGTATCAGGTCAGATTGCAGTTGTGGATGCGGTTTTCTAATGCACAGAAGTGCACATCTGTGGTGAAGGACAGCAAATTGTGTGGTATTGGGGGCTGTACTGTAAATGTGCAGACATGCTGCATCCATCCTGTACCAATGCCACATGTGAGTTTGCTGACAATACTTCTCTCCCACAACTACATAGGTCCATCCTGTCTTTATGTGGGACAGCAGCCTCAAGCTGGTGAGTATGAAATTTATCTGTTGTGGTTTGATAATACCCCAGGCATGTGAAGGCCATGTAATGTACCATGCACAAAACTGTCACTCATAGCCATATTGCATGTGCATCTTCACTTGTGGTGGGGTTAACTGCATTGTATCACAGTGGTCACCTCAGGGGCCTATCTGAAGAGAATATAACATCCCTGTAGCATACCTTACAACCTGTCAGTGCAAGACTTCTGGACAGAGACCAACAAAATGGTGGGACAAATGGCCTAAGGTAGGGAGATGTGTGAAATGTTACCCTCATACAGTGGATATTAACAGTGTACACACCCCAGTTAAGATGCCATGGGTTTGTCATATATATACAAATTGAGACTATAATATGTTAGTCCACACTTTTTCAAAACTACTCAAAACACACTTCCTGAATCACAGATTATGTACCTGTACAACCCCTGGATAGTAACTCATATGCCTCTGTTTCCAGCAAATAGAGTAACAGCTTATCTACTGCTTTTGTAATGTATGCATGGGGTAATAGTATTACTGAACACTGTAAAGAAACCGAAAGGACACAGCATGTCTCTCATGTGTTGAAGTAAGTTATGGAAGTTATCTACTCTATCTTCTTGCTATACTTGATGTTAAATACCTCCATTACATGTATATATTAATGTAGCCTGTGAATGTTGACAACTACACTCTTTGGTTCATAGGTTTGTACTAGGCTAACTGCCTTTGTGGGCCATATTAAGCCTAGCCATTTACCCCATCTGAGAATCAATCCCTGGACCTTGTGTTTGTAAGGTGAACACCTTAACCATCATGCCAAGGTTAACTCACTACATTATATTTACTATACTTCTATAAAAAGTATAAAAAATGTGTACTCTATATATTGTTTAATGAACCTTTTGGTTAACATGTCTTTCTCTTGTTAATGATTTTGCTGCTCTGAAGCTTTTCTCCCCGGGCCTCCACTGAAAATGGACATATATCCAGTTGGACTCTCCTGGTTAAGAAATGTAAAATAAAATAAATAAATAAAAAACTGTGACCTATAGCATGAACAATTCAGTTGTAAACCCAATCTGTTGGGCACCAAATATGGGGTATACAAACTTTACAATAAGCTGGATGCATATGTGTGCACACCCTTCAAATAATATTTTATTGCAGCAGCCTGTGATTTACTGACATCATTCAGTCTGCTTGGGTACACACCTGCTGTCAATTAAATGTACTCTGAGTAACACCAAATAACAGTCTGCTGTCCAAGTAGGATATTCATGATATTTGCTCAGTTGTCTGCAACAGCCATGGCTTGCAGACAGCTTATGAAGCAGCAAAGGTATCTCATATTTGAAAGGTATCAGTCAAGAGTAGGGTACAACATTACCACAGCATTACATACACCATGGGACACAGTGGAGAAAGTTGTCAAAAGGTGGACTGAATATGGGACAACAGTGCTGTTGAAAAGAATGTAACGTCCCTCCAAAAATGCAGACAAGACATGTCAAAACCTTGTCAGGGAGGCTGCCAGGAGACATACAGCAACACTGAGGAAGTTGCAGGAATTTCATGCAAATACTGGTGTTGTGTACTACATGTGAGAAGACTCTCCTGTATTCTGCATACGTCTGGCCTGTGGGGTATGGTCAGAAGATGGAAGCATTTACCCACACCAAAAGACATCCAGCTTTGGATGCAGTTTGCAATATAGCACATCGAGTCTCCCAAAGGCATGTGTGAAAATGTGTTATTGTGTAATGAGATTATGGATTGACCTCACAGCCACAATACCAAAAGGCATGTGTGGTGCACAAGCAACACTCCTCTTAACCTGAACACCAACATCCCATGGTGAATCATGCTGGTGGTAGTGGCCTACTATGGGATGCTGTTCCAAAGCAGAACTGGGCAAGTAGTCACAGTGGTATTAATTCTGAACAGTTCCAAATCACACCCACATCTGGCCCAAATCCATTAGGCGTCTGCAAGAATGCTGATGATGGAGAGGGGTGTCAGCCTTCAACATGACAAAGACCTGAAGCATATACCCAAAGCTACCTAAGAAAGGCTAAACCTAAACACACTCATGGTTATGGATTGGCCCAGCCAGAGCCTAGACCTACACCAGATAGACAACCCCAGTGTGACCTGATGAGGGTTGTGAACTTGAGCTGCCCTTGCAATCTGAATGAGTTGGGTGAACCTTGCATGGAAGAGTGGCCAAATAATGCTAAGTCAAGATGTGCCATGCTGATAGACACCTTCACAAGAAGAGTGAATGCTGTAAATCACTTATAAGGTGCTTCAACAAAGTATCATTTTAAGGGTGTGAACACTTATGCAAACACCATATTGTACATATTGCAGTCATACTTTACATGTAACACACTTGTTTATCGATTGGATTGCACAGGTCATATGTCACATGAAAGGTGGGTAACATATTTGAATGCATTATTGCGGTGTCATCTCATATATTACAAAAACATGGCATGTTAACAGGGTTGTGTATACTTATCATATCCACTGTAAGCTTAGAAAGTTGGTGGTGTAACAGGAATTGTGTGACTATACATTTACTGCTGGTTTGGAGGTCTGACACTCAAATGTATGTCATTAATTAGTGATGTCACTCCTCAGATCATCCCAGTTATGTATCATAAAAACACAGGAGTTATGAGAAACAGAGCAAACATATGAGCCAGACATCTACACATCCTGCGAGGATCTGTACAGTTGTGAGGTTTGTTCTGTAGTACTTGCCAGTGTGCTATACAGGTGAACAGCAATGACGTGTACATGGGTGCAGTCTGTGCTGGGGAAGGGCCATCACCAACTAACACTAATCACTTATCCCAGAGCTCTATATTGTTAGTTACATGTAGTAAAACTGGCTGCAATGCATGATATTGAGGGCCGTGTCTCATGCATGTCATCATTTGGGTAATGTGTGGTCTGTGTAACAGATTTGTGCCACCTCACCTGTAAGTGTGTGTGTGTGTGTGTGTGTGTGTGTGTGTGTGTGTGTGTGTGTGTGTGTGTGTGTGTGTGTGTGTGTGCATGTGTGTACCAGCCAACCTCAGAGTTCAGATATTAATGTGCATACATTGTCTTTTCATCAGAGGTGGCGATGAGGTTTGGGTTCCCTCCCACTTGAAAACTAATATCATTATCTCTGCAGACAATAGTGAATAGTGAGGTACAGGTGGGGTTGTCAGGGGCTGAATCTGTGCCATTGGTTGGCATCCCACTCTTGCCCACACCATCCCTGCATACAGTGACAATGCCCACATATACCCCATCACCAGTGGCCACAGATGATGGACAATTGACAGGTGATGGCATTGAATAGGCTAGTGTGGTGACTATGGCAGGTGTGAGTGTTGACACTGGCCATAGCCAGAGTTCAGGTGAGGTCCCACACAGGCGGATGGACATGGGTGCTCACAGGAGGACCGCTGTTTTTCAATCCACTGTAGCAAGTGCCAGAGCAGGAGTCACCAGACACATGTTTTGGGCTGTCATAGATGCACAGGCACATAGTGAATGCCACAACAAACAAATACTCAGGGTGGTGGATGCAACTCTTCCTGATTTACATGGCAACATACATGATCTTGTTGCGGCCACACATCAAAATAATGAAGTCATGAATAGACAGTGGGGTGAGACCTTGGCAATCCTCAACCATGGCATGTATGTGCTACAGTGTGTGGTGGGAGATGGGCATCAGTCACATGGACGTAGGTCAGCAGCAACAACAGGTGAGAGTCTACGGGGCTGTGCACCTTCACACTCCCATAGTGACAGTGACACCAGCACTCCCGAAGGGGGGTTGCTGCCCACATCACACTGGAGCAGGCCATGGGCACTTGTCCCTGTCTGGTCCCATCAGGGATATGAATTCAGAAGACAGCAGTCACCATCAGGAAACAGAAGTGGATCTGGCCTTAGAACTGGTGGTGCCAGTGATACCCCTGGCTGGAGACAGTGAACTGGACACTCTACCATGTACGGTCTACAGCTGTTCAATATACCCCTGTGTAGGGCAGTAACATGGCATGATTGTGTACATACATACACACACACATCTGTATCAAAGGTAGGTCACCTCCAGGCACACACAGCACCTCCCAACAGCCCATCTATTGGATACCCCTCCAAACAGACACACATGATGTCAACCGTATGTCCCATCCTAGGCCTCTGACAAACCTATACTACAACTTGTGCATATGATGATACCTGTGCCACATCCCTGTCATCCATACCATCGATGCAGGGACATGCTAATATGGGTCTGATGTACAGGGTGAATATAGTACAATGTAGCTATGAATACTATGTACAGTGCTGTCTGCTTGCATTTGTTGTGGGTACACATACAGGTGTATGTACCTTAATAGCCAGGATGCATTATTGCTGTTAGTACCACTAACTGAATGTAGTTTGACATGCTGTATTCTGTTTGTGTTCCAGGTATCTGTGTGTCTGCAGGCTGTGGCCCTGCAGACATTCCCGAGAGGGAGTTTGGCAGAGTGGGAATACACCAACCATGTCATTGGCAAAGTACAGCTTTATATGTACATGTACCAGGTGAGTATGCATGCAACAGTATGTGAGGGACACTGTTGTCAGACAGTGTGGCCTTGCATACATACCCCTTGTCACAGACAGGTAGCCTTCAGACATGTTAGCTCAGTATTGTGTAATACTACAGGCTCATACATACAGAACAGGTTACTGCAGTACTGTCAGCAGGTCCCTCACAAGCGTAGCCATTAAATTAACTGCAACAGATTCACCTGTCAACACCTGTTGGCCCTGCCATTGTTTCCCATACATTCAACCCTGATGCAGTTGATGAGGGCATGCATGATACTGTGTATGACAGGTTTGTGGTATGTATTCCTGAGTTCACCGGGTGGAACAAGGAGACAAAATGGTATATCCTTTGCATACACACAGTAAGGACTGACACAGGGGATGTGCACACATTAACATAAACACAGTTGGCAATAGACAGATTAGTAAACCTACATTTCCACCTTGATGTACCATACTACTACATACACATGACATGCCCCACATATATTATATGCATGGGACATAACACACCACCTCTTACAACACATCATGCTTTGAATGCCTTCATGGATGGTGAGATAACCCACCAGAAATAGGATGTGGAGTCATGTATTGCTCCTACAAGTTTGGACAAGTGATAGTGTAGCAGACATTCTATCAGCATGATGTTTCAGTCAGGTATGATACTGATCCTGGCATGTGTGTCACTACACTCACTGTGGCCGATTTGGCAACAATATCACATACATGGGCATTGGTAAGGGACACAGACCATATATAGTTTCCAAACCCGTGGATATTCCATAGACATCTGTACAGGGGAGTGGTACAGCGTGCACAATGGTTTAACATGCTGCATGTGAGGCAGATGCCATAAAATAATGCCATTGGGAGGTGGTAAACAGGTATGGATGGTGCACAAATTAAAATGGTATCAGCCAAACAGAATATGATCTTCATCCAAAGACACACACACACTTTCCAGTATTGAGATTAAAACCCCTACCTATCTATTTATTTTTCTTATAGTGTTACACAGTTATCAAACGCGCCACAGAGCTTACATAATTTTACCTACTCACAAGGTACTTCTGAGGTGAATGACATCAGCAGGCCTAGTAAAGCAGGGGGATGGGAAGTTTACAGGGTGGTACACAACTCAAATGGTATAACACACACAGTATATAACTCTCACACAAACAGTTGCCAGTAGTGAGATTAAAACCCCTACCTATCCAGTTATATCTACTGTAGTGTTACGCAGTTATCAGATGTGCCATGGAGCTTGCATAATTTAATTTAGTCCCAATGTACTTCTGAGGTGAATGACATCAGCATGCCTAGTAAAGTAGGGTGATGGAAAGTTTACAGGGTGGTACACAGCTCAAAATGGTATAACAAAGACAGTATATGATTTTCACACAAAAACTTGCCAGTAGTGAGATTAGAACCCCTACCTGTCTAATTATTTCTACTCTAGTTTTACGCAGTTAGATGCGCCACATAATTAACATAATTGTATCTAGTCCCAAGGCACTTCTAAGCAAATTACATCACCAGGCCTAGTAAAGTAGGGTATTTTGAAGTTTACAGGGTGGTACACAACTCAAAATGATATAGCACACACAGTATAGGATTCTCACACAAACACAAAAACAGTTGCCAGTAGTGAGATTAGAACCCCTAACTATCTAGTTATTTCTAATATAGTGTAACACAGTTATCAGATGTGTCACAGAGCTTGCATAATTTCACCTAGTCCCAAAGTACTTCTAAGGTGAATGACATTAGCAGACCTAGTAAAGTAGTGCGATGAGAAGTTTACAGGCTGGTATACAACTCAAAATTGTATAACACAATCAGTATATGATTCTACACAAACAGTTGTCAGTAGTGAGATTAGAACCCCTATCTATCTAGTTATTTCTAATATAGTGTTACGCAGTTATTAGATGTGCCACGGAGCTTACATAATTTCACCTCATCCCAAGGTACTTCTAAGGTGAATGACATCAGCAGACCTAGTAAAGTAGAGTGTTGGGAAGTTTACAGGGTGGCACACAACTCAAAATGGTATAACACACAGAGTGTATGATTCTCACACAAACACACACACACACGCAGTTGCCATTAGTGAGATTAGAACCCCTACCTATCTAGTTATTTCTACTATAATGTTACACAATTATCACATGTGCCACAGAGCTTACATAATTTCACAAACTCCCAAGGTACGTCTAAGGTGAAGGACATCAGCAAGCCTAGTAAAGTAGGGTGATGGGAAGTTTACAGGGTGGTACACAGCTCAAAATGATATAACACATGCAGTATATGATTCCCAAACAAACACACACACACACACACACACACACACACACACACACACACACACACACATACACACACTTGCCAGTATTGAGATTAGGACCTCTGCCTATCTAGTTATTTGCGTCATAGTGTTAAACAGTTATTGCATGTGCTACAGAGCTTACTAGGCTGACAAATGGCCAAAGGTGGTCATAACTACACAACTGAGGTAAACTGTTACAGGTGCCAAAAAGTCTGCCTTCAGTTTTTCCCTTAGATCTTGCTAGTTCTTTCTCTCCTGCACTTCAAATAGCCTAATAGCTTTGCACTTCAACAGTTTTTTATCAACTATTCTAGCACACCTGAAAGCCATCAGCAGTAGTCATTCCTCACAAAATTAGCTCCAGTACTTAGTAGTTATGACCACCCCTCCTGGCATGATTAAAGAGCAGTTCTCTGCTTTGCCCATTAACCTGATGCACTTGGGCATTCTGAGGCACTGTTGCACCTGCATCATGTATACAGACAACCCTCTCCTCTAAACTCCCAACACTCAGACTTGTAAGAGATACCCCTATATCACCGAATTGGAAGATATGCACTCTCTATTGAAGACTGGACTAGCTGGTCAAGAGGAGAAGACTCAATTCCTGCAACACACCTCATGGAGCACATACCCCTCCAGAACACTCACTATCACAGCTCTGACATACAAACAACCACACACCCACTTTCACAGAGGCACTCAATAGATGTTTACCCAAACAGAGGAGACCACCAAGACAGACACCCACTCAACCACCCCAACACAGCACAAACCACAAGACAAATATCTCACCTACACAGTGTGGCTGTCAACCTAAGTCCCAAAGCCCAACCACCTTGCTTTATACAGTAATCATAGGTGAATCAATAGTGAGGCACACAGATGTCCCACTCACTAGGTTGAACATGGAAGAGGTAACAGTCAGGTGTCTGTCAGATGCCAGAATCCAACACATAACACAGCCAGTCAGGTCACTCCAGAACAACTACAAGTATCACTCTGTCATTGTCCATGCATGTGTGTGAATGACCTGAGATGCACCTCCATGGACTATATGAAAAGAGACATGATGGAGCTCTCAGATTATGTGGGCCAGGCAGGTATGACAGTAGCCCTGAGCAGTATACTACTGTCATCTAGAATTATACCACAGTACAAACAACAAATGATTGACTTCAACAATTGGCTTAAGTGTCTGGTGTCACTCTCATGGGATCCAGTATCTGTCTGCTTGGGATGACATGATTGGCAGACTGAGATGGCTTGCCAGAGATGGCCTGCATCTGTCACCCCTGGGTTTCCTGTACTGGCTAAGTGTCTAGCCACCCGTAGAGTGCCTTTTTAGGTGTTTTTCCAAATCAAATTATCACTGTAGCAGCTATACATATATGCAATCTGAGGGTCATGCTGCTCAACACTAGACATCTACATCTTGAGATGCATCACTCAAAGCACTCCTCAAAATGGAGAACATTGACATTTGTGCTGTAAGGGAGACCTGGTTTACAGTAGCAGACAGCACCCCTGCACTACCAGCCTATAACTCATTCCACACCTGTCAGCCCCAAATCATGGACCATAGCTACAAAGGCAGTGGTGTCTCCATATTAATAACAGATATGCACACATCCAGATTAGTATCCCAGCATATTGCATTTGAATTACTTCAGGTACAACTGACATTGGGTAATAGTGCAACCCAGGTCATAGCCTGCTATAGGTCCACATCCATGTCCCTAGACTCTCGATCCACATTCATCAACACCCTGGAAACTATCAAGGTCCAACCCAACATTTTCATACTAGAAGAGTTCAACTACCCCTCCATCAACTGGGTAAGATACTCAAGCACCAATACACTGGCCCAATGCTTCCTGGAATTCATCAGTTCCAATGCCCTTGACCAACTCATTCTGACACCCAGTAGAGGAAGCAACATCCTTGACCTGTGTTGATTGCAAACATATGGGACCATTGCTTGACAACAGTACTCAGCCACTACCTGGTCAAATCCAACATAGAGTAATCAGCATGGAAATCCACATCTCACCCACACCCCCTGCAAAGGTAACTACCTTGAAAAACCTCTCCAAAGCTGACTTTCAACTCATAAGAACAGAGGTGGCTAACTTCACAGCACCCATGCCAATGGAAAATACCTGCATGACTGCCAAATCATATACTAATGCACTGTACAAACTTGTATATCAATGCATGGAACTAGCCATACCCAACAGAACCATGGCGCTCTCTTCCAAACACTGGAGGCCAATCTGGTTGTCCTCTGCCATTAATAACTTGTACAACAGAAGGAAGAAACTCTTGCAGAAAAAGATAGAGTCCCAAGAGTGGTAAAACTCCCTTATTAACCTCAACAACAACTTGAGATCCCTTATGAAATCATCTAAAGCCACCTATGATGGCAGAATTTCAGCAGACACTGACAACAATCACAAATCCTTTGTTAGTGATATCAAGAGCCTTCATGCCAATACCCAGAAGTGTTCTGAGTTACTACACAATGCTATCTCCTATACTGAACCAAGCGATATTGCCAACATTCTTGCCAATACATTCACTGTCAGCTTTATCCCTCTCTCCCCCCAGGGGAACAATCAGAAGCCAGAAAAATGGTCTGGTTTGTGTGTGTGTGCCTCAATATGGTGTTCTTGTGTGGGTGTGTTTGAATTTCTGATGGATGTCATCATCCACTGCTCCAGTGCATAGCCAGCAACCCCCACTAGATGGCCAAACAGGATGCCCCCACTGGCAAATGCCTGGTACAGCTGTGATGAATGCCAGATGTGGGAGTTGTGATAGCTTCCAGGGCTGCCAGCACAAACATTCATGATAATGCCCTTGGCATTGCACATGACCTGGCAGTTGATGGAGGGGAAGCTCTTGTGGTTTATGTAGCCCCTACCCTGTTCGCCAGGTGGTGCTTTAATGTGGATGTGTGTGCAGTCTATGGCACCCAGTATCTCCGGGTATTCTGCTACATGGTGGAAGAGATGCATATTGCTAGTCCTCTCCTCACGGGTGTTGGGTAAGTAAATGTGCTCACCGGCATGTGATAGCATAGCATCCAGTACCCTGGATGCAGATGCTTGTGAGACCATTATCATGTCACCAGTAGGTCTTTGTTAAGTACCTGTAGCTAGGATTCTTAAGGCTACACATACCTTGATATCCACTGGGATGGGTTCCCCTCTGTTGGTTATAGCTCTGAGTTGAGGCCGGCACAGCTCAGTGAGTTGCTGAACTATGTCTCTGTCCACCATGTAGCACTCTACTATCTCCAGATAATGTAGCCCCTGGTAGGTTACACTGGGTCTGAACACTCTTCTCCTCCTTGGTCTGTGGTGGTCATCAGCATTACCCTCCTCTCCACCCTCAGCCTCTAGCACATACTGATGGATCAAAGCAATGGCAGCCCCTAACATTTTTCCAATTGCCATTCCCCCACATGTACACACCAATGGTGCAGAGTTTGTGCGAAAAAACAGACTGTAAGGTGTTTCCATACTTTATACTGTTGTGATGCAGATGCTGCCTGTATGATTGGCTGATTATGATTCATTTCAGCTACCACCTATATTATTCATGGCTTTAATTTGGCCACTGTGAATGTTAGAGGCATTACTTGTAATTTGTGCATGATTGCCTTTATTCTGCTGTTACCCTTATTTTATTTTTTTTTTACTTACATCTTCTCCCATTTTCAGCTATGCAGACACCTGCAAGCTGTATTATTGAGTGCTTTCAGTGGCCCATTGTGAGTTGCAAGAGTCCCATATTAGTGATTTCTGCTTCATTTTTCCTGATTGTGCTGTTGCCCTTTATTTCTTTTTTTACATCTCCTCCCATTTTCAGCTATGCAGCCACCTGCCAGCTGTATTATTGCGTGATTTGCCTGGCCCATTGTGAGGTGCAAGAGTCCCATATTAGTGATTTCTACTTCCTTTCTCCTTTATTGTGCTGTTGCCCTTTATTTATTTATTTTTTTACATCTCCACCCATTTTCAGCGATGCAACCACCTGCAAGCTGTATTACTGAGTGCTTTCAATGGCCCATTGTGAGTTGCAGTATCCCATATTGCTCATTTGTACTGCATTTCACTTGTTCTGTTATTTCCTTTTTTTCCTATATCCTTCCTGTTTAAGACCTGGTGCCATGCAGACCCATTTAGTTGGTGTAAACAGCACGAAATGGCCCTCCTCTGGGTGTGGACATGCTCCTCAGTTCATGGAATAAGAGTATACAGCCTCAGACACACACCCGCACTTAGCTGTGTTTAGCTAAGTACAAACCCAGGCAACCGAGTTCCATTGTACTTACAGCAAGCATGACACACCCCCTTTTCATGTTAGTTGCTCCTTCTGCCTACACGATGGGGTTACAGGACCTACATGGTTATGTGCAGTGTGCCACTGCGAAGAATTTTGTCATTCCGTATAAGTCCCCTCATTTACATACCCCACTGCCTTAATACATAGTTAGTACACCACACATGAACCTCCACCCTTAGCAACCACTGTTCCCTGCCATTGTTTTGATTCTGCTTACCATTGACTATGATGGCAAAATGCATATTTAACCTAAAATGCAACTTTCACATTTATCGCTTTACTTTCCCCACGATCCCATCTGCGCGGTGCTTCTCTATGCTTAAATGGCTGAGATCGTCCGAGAAATAATAAACTTTTATTTTTTTAAAAAAATAAACAGTTTAACATGCCAATGGCCATATATTTGACCATTGCCATGCCTACAGGTTAGGGTCCATGCTTTTATTGGAGCTGTCATGGCTCTGTTTTCAATTTTGTAGAAATCTAGTTGGCTATTAGCTGAATACATTTCTGCAGTTTACACTGTTCCTGCATGACTACCTATCTGCTTTCTGGATCACTATTTTACCTCATTTGCATAGTTTTCACCAGCAAATGAGGTAATTAACATCCCACATGGGTTCCATGCAGAAACAGTGTTGGCTCTCTCATGCACGTTAATACAGTGTGTTCCTGGATCGCTTAGTGGCCATATTCCATGCAGGAGTGGCTACAATGCTCTTGCATGGAAAGAAAACATTTGTGAATCCCACAAGTATTCTTTTAAAGACTCCTACACTGCAGATCAATTTTGCAAAACTATTTAATAGTGCAGACGTCTTACACATGATTTTCTTCTAAAACATTCATTGATCAGAGTATTTTTGGCTGTTTTAATTATATAGTAAAATACAAATAGTTTTAAAAGAGAGAAATAGAGGGAACTATGAATATGCAGGAAATGAATTTTCAAAACCCAGATGTAGAGTCTAATAAAAGAGAGAGGGATCAAAAAGGCTACTTACATTTTGAAGGACTAAAAGAACCTCTTAATAGATGCAAACTGGCAGTGACTACTTATACTGTGCAGATCCTGAGAAAACAAATACAGACACGTCTATGAAGTATAGAAATGTGTAATACATGACTGTCCACCATGCCTCAGTAGATCTCACAGATGGTAACAAAAGGTGAAGAGAAACTGCACCATGTTGGACTGCACAGGCTGAATAAGAGTATATTCAACAGAAAGGTGTCTGGAGGCAAAATGTCCATCTGAAATAACATTACATTAATTCATGTTAAATATGAGGGGGTTGATATGGCAGAGGGTAGTATATGGTGTTCTATGAAAATTATTGTTTTCCAGAACAATTTTCTAAGCTTCTTTATTATGACACATATGTGATCAAATAAATGTTGATCTAGGTAATATACAAGCTCTCACCTATAGCCTTAAACTGTGTGCTGATGGACACCATCAGTATGTTAAAAACTAATATGCCACTACTATACAATTCCTTAGTTCAACACATCATACAATATTAAGTATTAGTGTTAACTTAGCACTAAAAAGGAGGCCATAAAAGTAGGTCATATGATGATTCTTCCATCTTGATTAATAGTTATACACTGCACCAATGTGACCATTAGAATACCACCTACTATAGTACAATGTTGTACTGGAACCAGCACTGACAACACTTTCTAATCTGCTAGGCATGTCTGGTAGCAACTGGCAAGTGATTAGTGCATGTGTTTCATAGACTTAGAAATGATATGACTCATAAGTGAAGAATTGGTCAAATCTATGCCCCTGATAATGTGATATTGACATATATGACTATAAGATGAACATAAGAAACACTCTAAAACACAGACCTCTATAACAGGATATAAGCTAAACCATTGGTTTCAGGAAATACAAGCTCAATAACTAATGATAAGCACACTAAATGAATATTTATATGCAGAACAATTATTGCAAAAGACTGACATTAATTTGTATGTTGCAAACATGTTAAGCTGCATGTAGCACATTGATTGATACAAAACTATGCAAATGCATTTCATTTTAGACTCCTGCTTGTCATTGAAATTGAAAGTGCCATACAGTTTTTAGAAGTGCCATGCAGGGTGACAAAGTACTGCCTGCAAAGACCTACCTGAACAAGTGTAGTAGAACTGGTAGATATACATAAACACAGAGGTGAACATGAACTACCTAATACAATGTCAGGCAACAGATACAGTGCTGTCAGAAGTTACATAGGCAGAAACACAATAGTGTTCATTTTTCTCTCCATTGGAAGAAATCTATACTCACCACGATAACATAATTCAGTATGGCAGAACAACTACCACAGGACTGCGGTACAATAAAAATCACCATACAGAACATCACTGAATAAATTATAATTATGCATGTCTAAAGAAAAAAGACCATTTAATACAGTGTAGCACAGGATTTTGGAGTCATCATTTCTGCAGTAGGTAATAAAACATGGCCATATTGTGTGTGTAATGATTCCATTAGGATGTCGCAGCACTTTGGTTTTGTTAAGTGGCTCAAGAACACACTAAATATTCACCTGACATCTCTCGTGATGCTTCCTTATAACCAGGAGTACATAATATCTAATACATTCATATATGATGAAAGAACACACTAAATACTCACCTGACATCTCTCGTGATGCTTCCTTATAACCAGGAGTACATAATATCTAATACATTCATATATGATGAAAGAACACACTAAATACTCACCTGACATCTCTCGTGATGCTTCCTTATAACCAGGAGTACATAATATCTAATACATTCATATATGATGAAAGAACACACTAAATACTCACCTGACATCTCTCGTGATGCTTCCTTATAACCAGGAGTACATAATATCTAATACATTCATATATGATGAAAGAACACACTAAATACTCACCTGACATCTCTCGTGATGCTTCCTTATAACTAGGAGTACATAATATCTAATACATTCATATATGATGAAAGAACACACTAAATACTCACCTGACATCTCTCGTGATGCTTCCTTATAACCAGGAGTACATAATATCTAATACATTCATATATGATGAAAGAACACACTAAATACTCACCTGACATCTCTCATGATGCTTCCTTATAACCAGGAGTACATAATATCTAATACATTCATATATGATGAAAGAACACACTAAATACTCACCTGACATCTCTCGTGATGCTTCCTTATAACCAGGAGTACATAATATCTAATACATTCATATATGATGAAAGAACACACTAAATACTCACCTGACATCTCTCGTGATGCTACCTTATAACCAGGAGTACATAATATCTAATACATTCATATATGATGAAAGAACACACTAAATACTCACCTGACATCTCTCGTGATGCTTCCTTATAACCAGGAGTACATAATATCTAATACATTCATATATGATGAAAGAACACACTAAATACTCACCTGACATCTCTCGTGATGCTTCCTTATAACCAGGAGTACATAATATCTAATACATTCATATATGATGAAAGAACACACTAAATACTCACCTGACATCTCTCGTGATGCTTCCTTATAACCAGGAGTACATAATATCTAATACATTCATATATGATGACTGGCAGTCAGCTAATGAGGTGCCACATTCCTGTCTGTGGGCACGCTAGACAGTACTTGCCTGGAGCTCACAGTCAAAGCAAATGTAAATGCAATGTGCATTTTTTCCTTATTTCTTTGGTTAAAATACTTTTCTCACATTTAAATAATTGTGACACTGCATACTGGACATTCAGTAACACAATTATATTACAAGAATGAAAGTAAATGATACACTCAATGTGTGTGTGTGAATAAGTTAAAACAAAACAGTAAGACTATTTATATTCTTAAGCTCGATAGTTCCAGCTAAGATCTCATTATACCCAGTTTATGTTATTTCTTAAGACATATTTTACAAATTCAAAATGAAAGTGTCTTTCCCAATATCAGTAGTATTTGTTCAGTAAGTATTTATTCAGAACCAATTATTATCTTGTTTTTGCTATTACAATCAATGTATTCCCTTATGGAGTTATCCCATCAAGAAACATTATAATAAATCCATTTTTCATTCAAACACAGATAGATACCAATTAGCTTTAAAAGACCTGGTATAGTATTTGATCCAGAAATCCATATATCATAAAGAATTTCTTGAGTTGTAATGAAATAGTTTATTGACTTATTCAAATACTATATTATTTGATAATTTTTAAGTTGTTAAAATTTTGGAGAGCTTTTAAATTTGCTAACAAGTTTAAGACATTTTTTCAAATGCTGAATAGCACCTCAATTATTCCATCTGTGGTGCCTTTTGGTTTGAAAAACAGAAGTTCATATGGCAATGTAAATGTGCTACTTACTATCACCTACATATATGCATATCATCATAACTTGATCTGTCAACTATATAGAGGATTGTAGTGTTCTGCAAACTTTTAGCATATAAACATACGGTATTCAACAGCATACATTAACTAATGTATTGTATATCTATGCACATACTTTGGTATACACACTGCCAGTATAGGTAGTACTCATCCATATAAATCTCAAATACTGACATGAATAAACACTGGAAAACATACTAGAAATATAGCACACAGGAGGTACATATGCTTTTGAAAACAATTATATGAGTAAGTTGCCTGACAGTGACTTGTTCAGTGGATATACCTACCTACAGGTTGCTGTGATGAAATTCCTTGAACAAGAAGTGGCAAAATAATAAGACACCAAGGAACAGAATACCAGTCACTGTTTTCTATAGGAAATAACTGCCTATACACTCTCTAAGTGTGCACCAACAGTGATTCTAGTTTGGGAAGATTTCTCTACTATGTTTGGCGATAAAGACATTTTACCCTTTTGGTATTTCAGACGTTTCTGTTTGGTAGATTGGCTCTACTATGGCTTTTCTTTTGAGATTCCATAGAGGATCTTGATAATAGTCACAAAAGTATGAAAGTGTTGACAAATTAACCAACAGGACTAAGGGGTGATGCCCTTTCATGGCAAAGCCTTAAACATCTCTGCTATATTGCTCTTATAGGATAAGACTGCTTTGTTACAGTACAGAAAATGCTGAGGAAACCAATTATGCAGTGAGTGAACAGCAAGATATCACTGCGTTGTCTAAACTTCTGTTTTTCCTGCATGTTTGTAAAAGCAAATATTTGGAGGCATATTTACATGTGGTCCTGTTTATGGTTAAACACATGGTGAACTACTGCTGCAAATCCTAGTATGGAAATATAATCACTGCTCATTTGGGTTTCAAGCACAAGACTGATTTTACAAAAAAATAAGTACAGGCTTTTAGCTTTTTGTAATGGGTTGTGCTGTTGCCAAGTACAGCCCACCTGAGCATGTGGGAGGAGTTAGAGTTTTATTGGCAGTATTATATGGATAATAACATAAGCAGCTGAACAAATCTGCATGTCCGCGTTAGTGTGTGTGTGCTGATATGGATGTGGGTGTGTATGCATGTGCACGTGTGTGTGTGTGTGTGTGTGTGTGTGTGTGTGTGTGTGTGTGTGTGTGTTTTTGTTGATATGGATGTGGGTGTGTATGCATGTGCACGTGTGTGTGTGTGTGTGTGTGTGTGTGTGTGTGTGTGTGTGTGTGTGTGTGTGTGTGTGTGTGTGTGTGTGTGTGTGTGTGTGTGTGTATGAATATATAATTCACTTCTGTGTGAATTATGCAAATGAATAATTCATAGAGAAGACATAGAGGTTCTACATCCAAAAGAAATTAGTGATAATGAAGAAAAGTAAACAGATATCTAACATATTCGTTTCAAGTGCATCTCACTCTTTACTTTCTGACTACTGATATTGCAGTTCTAACATAATTATAATCATAGAGCACCTGTGCAACTTTCCTTATATAGCTTAATGATGTATCTTATCATTGTCATCAGAGTGACCTTCCTTAGTACAATAAGGGAAACCAGCATTGTCAAACACCTGCATAACTACTATAATCCTTCAGAATTTGGCCTCCTAAATGCTAACCAGACTACTTTGTGAGATACAACATTAATCTTTTCTGAAATTCTGAAACTTAAAACATGTACTACTGATGAGTAAATTCCTTGAAACAGGCTATTAGAAAAACATGTGTGGCGAATAAATGGTAACTATTGGCTATTTTGTAATTTTTCTTGGAGAACTGGCAAATAAAAGAGAAACAACAAAAAACATAGTATGTTGTATACACCAAATGTGTCTAATAATACAAGTATATGTATGACATTTAGTTCCAGGATCACTTATTACTTGCAGCTCAAAGCACATGGACTAGAGCAGTTGAAAGGGAATTTGTACAATATAAATCTTAGGCCTGCAGAAGCTAATCACATATGAACCCATGATGCACTGAAGAAATCTTAAAACCAGGTCAGAATGTACATTAAGCAAAGTCTGTTATCTTACTTAAAAGAACATGTAGATTCTCTGTTTTGAACATTCGCAGAAAATGCAACATTGTTACCTTTCTGATAATTGTACCATTTATAGATACTACTGTACTTATCTAGTTACCAGTATTAAGTCCATGGTCACTAAAAATGGGAATGCTGTCTAGTCTAATATTCCATGTGGATGAAATATTAAGTTTAATATCAACATTTTTTGAACTTGCTATACTTTTGAATAGTGAGTGAATTTCGGAATTGACAGAGGCTGTCTTATCTTGGTTTTCATGTTTTGATAATAGTCGGAATCTGTTGATCATTTGTATAGTTTTGAATAAAAAAAAGAATTTTCATGGCCTTCTCTCACGTGTGGTGTGACTGCAGTTAAAATAAACATCTAATCACAAAAGGCACTTAGTTGTTCAGTGCATTGAAAAGCATTGAAAAAGACCCAGAATGACAAATAAATGTAATGGATGGAGATATTATTTGAGTAAGACATGATTGCTCAAATGATTCATGTAAACCTATTAATTCAAACCTACCTTGATAAGCAGGTGAAAATGAGGCAACTCAAAAGAAGTAATAAATGGAAAGCATTAGCATTTTAATATATTTGTGGCAAAGAATATAATGCATGTTAAAAGTGCCTCTACTTATTTGTTGGTTGGACTGATTACTTGTCTCATTTCACCCTATCACTCAAAATACGACACATAAAGTGTGATAACATCACTAAATTTATGAAAACTGCTGTAACAGTACCAAGGAAAATATATATATATTACTTTTACATTATATTGAAAGAAAATATGTCATTGCATTACTTACTGCACTAATGAAGAGACAGCAAATTATTCTTTTAAGATTAATTCCAATGTATGTATGGTTGTCTGTGCTTTGTCTGGCATCCTCTCAGGTGGCCATTTAATTCCTGTAGAGGATTAGAGGAGTTTGATCTTTACTGCCTTCATGATTTTGTAATACAGTTACTAGAAATGTATTTTAAAGTTCTTGTGCTAACAAAGATACAGAATTGTGCAGAGACACAGGGATTGTGCTGTGAATGAGTAGGAGTGTAATGCAGTTGTTGTAAAAGGCATACACACACACACACACACACACACACACACACACACACACACACACACACACACACACACACATGTATATACTAACTCAGAGGCAGAAAAAACACCACATCTGTACAGCCTGAACACTCACAGATGCAGTGAAGAGAATGTTGATAACTGTGAGAAAAATGTTTTTCTTTTTGTATAAATGTTTTACACATGCTGCTACAGCTATCTGCAGCTTTTGGATTTTTCATCCAACCAATCAGCTATTTAATTACATGCATACAAACAAACATGCATTCATACATGCACTCAAAAACACTCATATTTTATTCATAGGTTCATAGGTTGTAATAGGCTAATGACCACTGAGGCCCTTGCAAGCCTAACTACGCTCCCAAACTATTTGGGTACTAAGCATAATGGGCCTCTATATGGGGGGGGGGCATGTTAGCAAGGAGGTAACTAAGGATTTTTAAAGGTGTGTTAGTTGGGATAATACTTTTCTTATTCACTGCCTCTGTTCATATGGGACATGGTGGCTAGACCATGGGTAAATTTATGACTTCCCATTCAGTTGTCAAGCTTTTGTTTTAATAGTGTCAGAGAAGAACTCTGTTTTACATGGATAATGAGCCTATTCCATAGTGCAGGGATCCTTTAGGACACATATCTGTTTCTTTAGCACATTCTATTTATGTCAAAAGCAAAGGTCAGATCTGTGGATCTAGTATTTCTGATGCTGTTTCTTTTGCACATGTGCAACAGATCCATCAAGGCTGGGTCTGTGGAAGCCCTATAAGCCAGGTAAAGATCTTTTCTCAGCAGTCTGCAAGAGACTAAATACAGAGACAGAGCATTTAGTTGATCAGTGCATGACAGGATATTCATGCCTGAAGTTTCCTGGTGAGAAACCTTTGTGGGTGTTCCAGCTGTTGCAAGTGTCAGGTTATGTACATGCCAAATGGGACATTGTACTCAATGACAGGTTTGATTATGTCTGAGCAGTATGGTACTATAACTTCCTTGGACTTGGATACCATAGCTTTACCTACAAGTTCAGTAACGCAGAATGATTTTCTTTTGGTCAAAGGCCAGATTACTGTCTACATATGTTCCCTGATCCCTTACATCTGGGTAGAGTCTTAGGGGTGTTTTTATTGATTGTGTAATTAACTTGAGTTAACAGTTTCCCAAAGGGTGTTATAATGCATTTTTTGGCATTGAGTTTTAGGCCATGGCTTTGGCACCAGTCATTTTTGTTAATCCCACTTGCAAGATGGTAGTGTCTTGGGGAGAATTAATAATAGCTCTTAATTTACAGTCATCTGTAAACTGGTGAGCCAAGATCCTTTAACGTTCGCCTTGACTTCTGTGAAGTATTTGCTAAACAGTAGTGGGCCCAGCACAGAGCCCTGAGGTTATCTGCAGCTGACACATCTCTTAGTGGATGTAGTGTCACTATCCTGACTTCTTGGGTCCTGTCTGTGAGCCAGCTGGCAATCCAGCAAGTTATGTAAGGAGTTATTTATGCATAGCTCAGAGAGCTTGTCAATAATAACCAAGTGTGGTATTATATTCAATGCCTTATCCAGGACAAGATATGCAGTGTACACTGTTTTACCCTTGCCCATTGCTCTGATGACCCTCTTAAAGAAGTGAACTAGCGTAAGTGGGTATGGTCTTACCTTATCAAAGGTAAATTGTGACGGATCCAGTGTCTGTAGTTTGCCAATATCCTTGTTTACCCTTTCCATAATAATTTGCTCAACAGCTTTGCATATCAGGCTTGTTAGATTGCTGGGTCTGTAGTTCCCTGTGTCAGTTGATAGCCCACCCTTGTGGAGAGGGATGACTGTTGTGGTCCTCCATTCACTTGGAATGCAGCCTGTCTCAAGGCTATAGTTGAAGAGAGCTTCAAGTTGCCCTGATAGGTCATATTTCAGACTGCTGAGAATGCAACTGGGGATGTTGTCAGATCCATGGAGGCTATGGTGTTGGCTTTAGCGAGTGATGCCAGCACCTGGTGCCAGCTAATAGTTGGGGGTAGTATGCTATAGGTGATTTTACCAGGTGAAACTGAGGAGGAGTGGGGGATAAAGCTTGACCTGAATTTATCAGTCAGTAAATTTTCTATGTCACCCTGATTGCTAGATGCAGTACCATTCACCAAAAATTCAGCAGACTGCTGTGTGTTTCCACTAAGGTTCTGGATATAGCTGACGAAGGCCTTCTGATTTTCCTTAGCCTACAAGGCTATTTTGTTGGACATAATTAGACCTCTTAGTTTCTTGTTAAGTTGTACATAATAGCACTTGTCTTTAAGACAGTTGCTCTTCCTGATTTTGGCCATGAGTTTTCTTCTTTTATTATATCCCTGTTTGGGTCAGGATTCCACCATTGGGGTTTATTTTTGTTTTTTGTTTTGAGTTTATTTCTGGTAGGTACAGCAGTCTCTCTGCAGCCATTTACATATTTGTATACAGTCTGCAAATAATTCTGCATAGATAGGTGTGGTTTTGGGGTTGCAGGAAGATTTGAATTTTGAGAAACTGTTGCTTAATAGGATGTAGTTTTCCTTTGAGTAGTTCCTAACTGTTACTAGTTTAGCTGAATCTTCTGGGTTGATATTTACTTCAAATGAGGCTGCTTTGTGATCCAACCTCACTAATGAGGACATTACATGAGATGTGTGTGTGTGTGGGGGGGGGGGGGCACAAAACTCTCTCAGACTGGTGAGTAGGAGATCCATATGGTTGATTCTCTGGTTGGAACATGCCCTATCTGTTCTAGGGTGTTTGTGTTAATAAAGTCCAGGAAGCATTGTGCCTGTATGTTTGAGGTGGTGTACATTTCCCAGTCTATCATGGGCTAAAGTCACCCATGAATAGACTGTTTGGATGGTGAGCTCCTCCAGTAGGTTTGGGTAAGAGTCTTGAGAATCTAGGAAGATACCTGGTAACCTATAGCTAGCCATGATATGGTGAGGGACCTTATCTAAGATGACTTGCCCACTGGTGATCCCCATGGTGTCATCCTGTCTAACTACTCTGGAAGTATGTTTATTCCTAACACATATTGAGAAATCTTCACTTTTGGTTCCAGTCTGTGCTGCTGTTGGTCTAAATGCATGGAATGCCCTGTAGTCTTGCACTGACAAAGTACTTTTACAGCTTTAAGCCAAGTCTTGATCACGGCACAGATGTGTATATTCTCCAAAGTGAGGAGGGCTTGAAGGGTATGGAGTTTTTTATGTAGGCTCCATGCAGTAAGTGGCAACACCTTAAGGTTGTTTGTAGACTGTTTTACTATGTTGATAGTTTCAATTTTTTTGCATTTCTTAAAAAAGGGTCTAAGGAGTAGATAAAGTCATGAGCATGCAGTATGCTATATGTATACAAAGATGTGCTGTAGTGTTATATGATCCTAATCTACACAAAATTGGCTATTACTCTGTTGACAACATGCATATGCACAGTGCAGTTATTGAAAGCTCATTGAGTTAATGAAGATGTATTCTTGGGTCTACTACAAGTGCTTACATGCAACACACATGCTGCCATTTGCTTGAAAAGGGAAGTGCTCTATCTCCCCTACCTCAGTCTTATTTAACTACTTTGCAATTCCAACTCCTGACCTTGTTATACTGTATAGCCCTACCAAAGCCTTAACTCTAGCCCTAAAACTCTCTTCCAGTTCCTAACACAAATGCTTACTTTCTAACCCTGAAATTTCACTTCCCTCCCTAACCCTAAAATCCCTGATCATCCCTAAATCTAAAATTCTACCCCACATATCTAGTTTCACAATTGCTCTGTAACTTAAAATTCCTTTCCTGCTCAATAACCCTAAAATCCCTCTCCTTAATCATATACCCCCTTTTGGAAATGTTGCCCTAATCTACACTCCCACCTGTCTGACTTCCTATGGTTGATGCATGTAACTTGCTCAGTCTCAAATGATGTGTCCCCCTAAAGTATAGCAGCTGCTGCCTGAACTCATATTCAAGTTCTAGAATGAGCAGCAGTCTCTACAAGCTACAACACACTCAAATCCATGGCTTTGAGACAGTGGTCTTCAAACACTTGTGATCCAAGTGCTTGTAGTAGCGCCTATATTCTGCATAGCCAACGTCTGTATTCAATGACTTTTATTCAGCCGTAGAGACATTAAAATGGTGATCATTCAGCAGAGTGAAATAATGGCTATTTACGATATATTGGTTACAAACACAACATGTGCAGCATGATAAAGGGTCTATGTAGTGAAATGTATTATACATCTGAAATGACCTAGATATTAAGCATAACCTACTTATGCACTTATTATAGTCTTTAAGCAATTGCATTTATATAATTAAAGGAAAGGAAAGGAAATGACATGCACAAAAGGAGCACAGAGTAGTTTAGGGCATAATGTTAGATAACGCTGCATTAGGAACATTTGCTAATTCATTGCTTGTTATAATATGTATAGCAAAAGCATGTCTATAATATTTTATACTAAAATTAATAAGTAAAAGATAACATTATCTAAACATAGTTTGATTATACTTCAGTATTATAATCTAATAGTTTCTATGCTGAAGTGGGAATCTAGTCTAGCAGAGCTCATTGAGAATGTTGAGAGACAGCTATAGATCATTAGGAAATATTCTTTACTGAAAATACTTTGGAGGAGATAGGGTCTTGCCATTCAACTTTGATTGATTGATTGATTGATTGATTGATTGATTGATTGATTGATTGATGGATTGATTGATTGATTGATTGATTGATTGATTGATTGATTGATTGATTGATTGATTGATTGATTGATTGATTGATTGATTGATTGGTCTGTCTGTTTATCTTATCTGTCTGTCTATCTAATCCTCCCCAAACTCCAGACCATTGAGTATGAATCCTAGAGCAATTGTTAAGTTGGGGGAAGGTAGTGAAACTGCATGGTGTGTGGCATTATAAATCCTGCTTAAAAGAAATGTTTGACTTATGCACCTTCTCCCCTACCTGTGCTGAATATTGAGAACATCTGTTTGGTAATGCAGTCATCAGTTAATCCCATGGACCATATCTACTGCTAATGCCTATCTCAGCATCAACCCTTCTTTACACCAGGTAGTGAGACATAGTCTTACATTGACATGCTCCCTCCCTCAAGAGAGGGAGAGCGAGAGACAGAGAGGGATGGAGAGAACATTACTCACTCCATGTCAGCTCCGGCAGAGGCTGGGCAGATCTTTGAACCGCTGTTGTATGGGTCTTAAGTGAGGCTTTACTTCTGTATGCTACTGAGCCAACTCTTACTATGCAAGTTTACAAGTAACTTTTATGACATTGTTGTTAAGAAAACAGTGATGGTGGAAATGATATTTGACAAAGTAAGCACAAACACGATAGGTGTGAATGGATAGATATTATGAACATCCATGCTCTTCTGAGGCAGAAGACCATTGGGTGAGTGCCTTCCTCTCCTGGGTATGTGTTTACATCTGCCCTTTGTATAACCAAGCATGGACTACTGCACATATGAAATAGCACATTTTCTTTCAGTTAGAGTTATATTGACAGGGAATTACCTAAGGCGTGGGCTAAGCATATTTTCCATGCCATTGTTAGACAGTGAGATATTTTGGTTTTCTGAGTACATTTAATGAGCTACATGATAGCATACAGCAGGATATTGAAAAGGAGCTGTGACTCAATGCTCGTATATTGACAGATGCTTATCATTATTATACAAATAATTATATTTGCTAGGCCCTACTAACAACCTTTGTGCCTTACAGTTTAGACTTTTTGGAGGTTTTAGGCTGTTCAGAGATTTTTAATTGGCTTGCTTAGTTAAATTAGCAGGACAAAGCACCTGCAGTGAGCCCCATGTTTATACTGGTATACCAGAAGACTTTTAAATTGCTAAATGCCTACACACACACACGCACACCCACACACACACACACACACACACACACACACACACACACACACACACACACACACACACACACATATTTTGTCTGGGGGTTTTGTTTCTTATCCTCTTTAAGGTAGGAAGACATATGATTACCTAAACACATCACAGTGTTTACTGCCACAAAAAGTGGGAAACAACAAATGTTCTGTAGTTTTTTAGGAGGATCAAGTGCTGGTGATTTCAGACTATTCAAACTGCATATAGTATCTGCTGAGCAATGACTGTAGGTTTCCTTAATGAAGGTATTATAAAGAAAGCACTTTTCTGTTGTATACTCAACTTCTCCTCTACATATCAGATTAAGGAAAGGACAATGCAATCCACCTATTTCATGGGCATACCTCTTTTCACATCATCTGACCATATTGTACTATAGTTAACATCCATTTATGACAGCAGTCTGGACTGACCTAAATGATGTTTACAATTATCAAATAGAAGAATACAAGATGGAATGCCAGGGTGAATTAAATGCTATTTCCCACATACCTTAGCATGCACTGAAATATGCTGCAGAGATTGATTTCTTGACTTCAGCCCTTCTTTCATTTTAACAAGTTTTTATGTTCTTAATGGAGCAAAGCACACACTGTTTTTTCAGGCATTATCTAATTAATAACACAATGCATTCCAGCATATTTGCTTTACTTTTTAAACATATTTTGAACTAAACCATGTGGCTAGTTTAAGTCACCTGTTTTAATTTTCAGTTTTTATTATTTTAATGTTATCAGACTGCTGGCCTCTGATTATTATTCAACTTTTTGCTGGTGTACTTTATAAAAACAAAGTCGTTTCCTCCTCGATTTTTAACACTCACATTGAAGCTGCTTACTGGCATGATTATGTGGCCCGCAGTTGGGGGCCTTGAAACCAAATAAGAACTCCAGTGTTAATTTTCAACCTAAGCAAGCAGCTCTGTGCCAAAAAGTAAATATTCCTCTCTTGACTATTCTGTCAGTCAAGCTGTCAGCAAATAAATACACAGTTCCAGCTAACGGTGCACTTCTCAGTTTTTATAAAAAAACTTTGTCCACTGTTCTTCCTTTCCCTTCTGAAAAAAAGATTGCATTTGTTATGATTTTTAAGATATACCATGTTCCTACATGACATTTTTCTGACACAGCTATGATATGTTACATTTGTGTTGGCACAAAGCTAAGCATTTGCATGACTAGTGTGCTGTGAGTGAATTTGATACTAGAAAAACCTGCCTCATATGGACCAAAAATGTAGTTGTGGACAAAAATAGACATTTTGATAGATGGAGAAAATCTGCTGCTATCACAGATATTCAAGAATTAAGGAAAATACATTGTATGGCACAAGGAAATAAAGATAAAGTAACTGCCAGCTCAGTATGTGTTACACTTAGTGATTTTTTTTCTGCCAGCTCATTGCAAACAAGAGGAAGGTATATAATAAAGAACAAGGTGGTCACCTTACTTTCCTTTTGCTTTTAGTATAATTTCTTTACTGTAACTGCTTACTTTGACTTTGTACAAAAAGGAACACAATCAGTCTTACTGGTATCTGCGAGATTCGCAAATGTAATCCACAACTGTAAAGGGCTAGTGCGCAACATATAGTTCACAAATGTCCATGCAGCCCTTGGAATGTCTAGTGCATAACATATAGCTCACAAATGTCCCTGTAGCCCTTGGAATGTCTAGTGCACAAGATATTGTTCACACATGTCCTTGTACCCCTTGGAATGTTTAGTGCATAGCATATAGTTCACAAATGTCTCTGTATCCCTTAATGTCTGCATATACTACTGTATGCCTGGAAGTATCCATATAGAAAGAGAGAGAGAGGTTTGTAAAAGAAGACTCGTGCCATTTGTCACACTTCACATATGTGTCAGTTGCAGAATAGTATGTGAAAAGGTGAGGGAGATATTTATCATGGTACAACAATGGACTCCCAGATTTAATGCAGAATGTGGTTAACTGATGTTCCAGTAAAGTCATGTGCTGTTAGGTATTTATATAACATTTGTTAACCAGGAAAGTCCAACTTGGAATGAAGCCAATTGTCAGCGGAGGCCTAGGGAGAAATGCTCCAGATGCATGTCTTTGTAACATGGGAGGAAACCAGAGCACCAAGAGGAAGCCCACACGAATGCAGGGAGGACATGCAGGCTCCACAAAAAAGGCACCCCAGCCAAGAATTGAACAAGAGAACCTCTTGCTGTGAGGCAACAACACTATCACTGCACCACTGCACCATCATCTGTATCACATGGGAAAACAACATCAGCTGTGTATAAAGGTAAATACCATGACATAGAACTTTAAATGAGAGCATACAGAGGTAAATGCCATAGCTGTCATGGCTGCCATGGTTACATACAATGTATATGAGCATTGTGCACTGTGTTGCACCCACATACCACACCCCTAGTGGTAGTATCTGCAGTGCCCTGATGGCATGGCCATTGAGGACAAAATGTGTATAAATCCCTCATAGTCATACCTGTGGAATGACATTGGATGGTACATATTATCCTTCTCCTCCTTTAAGATTGTTTTATCCTTACTGCATGTATAAATTTTATTCATCTACTCACTCTTTCAGTAGTTTTCTTGTCTCTATTTTACTCTCCTCTGATAACCTTCCTATAAAATATCTTGAAATAAGTTTTAACTGTATTCTTATGGTGTGAAATTGAGGTATCCACTCATGTTATGTTATGTGAATAATTAATCCCATGATGTCTTCCTGTATATTTGCATATTCCCCCTCCTTTCCTCTTTCTTTCCAAGTTTACTTTTTGTTTATTTTTTGTAAATTATGTAACTGTGTTTATACATATGTGGAGCTTTTCTCCCCGGGCCTCTACTGAAAATGGAAATATATCCAGTTAGACTAGCCCGGTTAACAAATGTAAAATAAAATAAATAAATAAATAAATGTGCACTTGCAATGGCTTCCACCTCTGACATTACATTACTCAGTAGTAGACATTATGCTATAAATACAAATATGCACATGTGCACTGCAGAATATCCTTATTTTTACTCCACAAATAAACAGCGCACACCTACAGAGTGATCATTTGCTTTATTCTACAGGATTGTCACTTTTACTCATATTTTCATAATATACTTTCTTAACCCCAAGACGGTTTTATTTCAGTATTCATTATCTCATCCTAGACTCATATGCACATACGCACTCCTTCACATATATTCTATGTGGTATGAGCCAGAGTCTGTGTGTCTGTGTCTGTGTGTCTGCGTGTCTGAGTATGTAGGTCTTTAGGCCTGTCAGTGTGGCATAACACTTCCTCTCTGGAATCAGCAATCAGAGCTTTCAAAGACAAAGGGACAATAATAGGGACTCCAAGGCACACTTTGTATATTTCTCGAGGAATGTCAGTAGTGTAATTCGGTTTGAATGTCAGTGCAACATCTAAGTACACAAAGCTTTAAATTGTACTGGCTGGCATACTAGTGACTTTCATTTGAAAGTCTTAAAAATACTTGAAAAATGTATTCAAAAACAATTGCTGAAATATCTCCTGCAGAAAGAACTCCTTCCTCCCACACAACATGGCTTCTATCCTCCTCATAGTACAAACATTGCACTTCTAACCTATAGAGATACTGTCAATACAGCTAGTAACAACCACAAACTAGTCTCCCCTTTATTTCTAGACTTATCTAAAGTCTTTGACACAGTCTGTCACAGCAAACTTCTACTTCAAATGTCCTCATCCAGTCTCTTTCAGCCCACCCTTCTATGGTTCAAAAGCTACCTGTCCAATAGGTATCAGTGAGTAAAATGGCACTGCCCCATCTTTCCATATCTCCCAGCCATCACTAGTATACCACAAGGATCTATCATTGGTTCCCGCCTCTGAAACATCCTCACCAGTACCTTCCACACATCTACATGACTGGCATCCCTAATACACTAAGCAGATGACTCCACACTCATTTGCATATCTGACAACGTAGCCCAATTAAAAAAAAATTTCTCAGGAAGTTTTAAACACAGCTTTGTAACTTACAACTCATGCTCAACCTTAAAAAAAAAACAAAACAAAAACAAAAAAAAACAAGCAAACTATTACTTTTTCCCATAAATTATCCCTCATGAAACAACAAAATTTAAAGTCCTCTCTTGTGATAATAAAACCATTGAATTTGCTTCGCATGGCAAATTATTAGGGATGGTGGTGGACAGTTATCTTAACTTTGGCCTTCATATACAAAATTGCACACAAAAACGTCATCAAAAATGTGGGCTGCTTTATAGAGCTAAAAACTTTCTCACCAACACAACTTTTGTAGATTTTGGGTTGGAGTTATATATTAAACATTTGGTTACATCTGTTTTTTTACATATTTTTCTTATATTGCATTTTTTGTTTTACATTTTTTGTTTGTTTTGTAGTTATAAGAGATCTTGGCTAGAGTCGTTCGAAAAGAATCCTTTTGCAGACAGTTAATAACATCCAGCTAATTAGTAGGAAGAGCTGAGAAATATCATTCCTTATTAACTACAAATAAGTAGCATCATCTTTATTTAGCTGTAGTGCTTGTCTGACTTGATGTTCTCTGCATTTGATTTTTCCTGCTCACCATCCTGCTGTTGTTGTGCTTTTAAATTTGGTGGCTTTTGAGTTGCCTGTCCCTACTATAGATCTTGGACACTCCCCCCAGTATCATCTCATCAGATCATTCTACTGAAAACTGAGAGATCAATTGTGAAGGTCCTCCTTATTCTCTTAAACTTGAATTATCTTCCCTTCCCTACCTTCCCACTTACTCAGAAAATGTGCTTTTATCATCTGCTTTTACTGTGTTTGTGCTTTGTCCTGCTTTATTTAGCATTTTTGCTGCACATTCTTAAACTGTTCAGTTGCATTTAATCTGCTGCATTTATTCCTGCTTTTTAGTAGCCTGATTGCATTTTAACTGTCATTCTAAGTCTCTTAGTTCTGATATAAGCACTTGGGCTCCAAACTAGATGTTCATCGTGTTACCCTGCTGCAGTCATCACACTTGGGTTATCCTGCCGTCAGCGGTCCCGCAGTCGGCCCGAGTTCCAAAGTCTTGGTCCGCCGTTGGTTGCTGTCGCTTATTCCCTGACGTCAGTGCACCAGGGGTATATAAGAGGCATCCAACGCCATTTTCTTTAGTCTTTCTTGCCATGTGGTGCACGAAGCAGAAGCAGTTCTCAAGTGCTGGTCGGCCGACACCTGAGATTTCCGAATCGAATTTCAGTCCGAAATCTTCAATAAAGCTAAGTACCCCATTGGGGAACCTTTTCTTGCCTCAGTCCGATGTCAGAAAAAGTTAACAATTGCATTTCTTGTGGGAAGCAAATACCTCATAAGGACTTCCATTCTTATTGTATTCCTTGCCTAGGCCCATACCACGATGTCACAGGTTGTCGGTTTTGTGCTAGGTTTAATAAACAAACTATCAAACGCCGTTTTGACTTTGCACAAGATTACTTTGGTAGGAAATTTAATTATATCATGCCGTCGGAGCAGCCAATGACCGGCATGCATAAAAAACGCAAGGATAAGGACAAGCAGCCTAGGAATAAGCCAGATTCCGAGGCCACTGCTGGGACTGTTGCCGGTTCTCCGGTTTTCAATGAGGTGCCTACGCAGCCCCTTGTCGACCGCAGAATTGGAGCCCCAGACAGCTGTGGATTCTCAAGCGGAGTGTACTAGGCCATCGCAGCCATCTTCACTGGAGCAGAAGGAGATCCCAGTGCAGTAAAAACACCTTCGGTTGCTGAAGGTGTCTTCAGACAGATTACACTCACCATTAAATCTTATGCTAAGCTTAAAACTCCATTAAAACCAAAAAAGACTGTACATCAGTCTACAGTTCAAGGCCCCATGCTAAGAAACAGATGCTTAAGATGGCTGAAGATTTGATTACCCTAATCAGGGGTTCCCATCCCCCTCCAGATAAAAGACCAAGACAAGAGGAGGATTATGCTTCCTCTGACTAGGTTTCAATTTCCTCAGATTCTTCTGAGGAACAGGATTACACTTTTCCCCCTTATGAAGACTCTGATGCTGAAGACTCTATTCCCTCAGCATCTCCCCCTGAAGACTACTCCTTTGGGGAAACCTTACATACCATGAGGGAGCATTTCCACTGGGAAGGCCAGGACTACTCTGATTCTAAGAAAAGGCTCCGAAAGTTCCTTTTACTACCCCAGCACAGACCACTTGCTATCCCTCCAGTTTTAGACATTGTGGATGATGTTTACTTGGAGTCTAGTCTAAATCCAGACTCTCTACCTCCTGCTCTAGCCAAACCAGACAGGTACTACAGAGTACCTGATTCACACAAATTCCTTTATAAAAGCCCTGTGGCTGACCCAGAAACAATTTCCCAGGGTCCCAAAGGGGCTAAAGCTTCTATGGCTAAAAATCCTGTGCCCTCTAAAAGGGATTCCAGAGCCCTAGATAGATGGGGAAAGAAGACATACACCTCAGCTACTCTGGCTATGAGAGCATTAAATTGTCAGTTACACATGCTGAAATATCAGCAATTCCTAATGTCTCAATTAAAACAAAAAATGAGCACACTTTCTGAACAGTCTGAATTCAAGGAAATGCAGGATCTGTTGCATGCAGCTGAACAGGTGGGCAAACATACTTTACAATGTGGATTTGATTCATTAGAAGCTTCCTGTAGAGCAGCTGTTACTGGGTCTGTTATACGTAGACATGCTTGGTTAAAAGAACAAACCCTACCTGATCATGTTAAAGCAAAATTATTGGATGCACCTTTACAGCAGGATGTATTATTTAGTGTCAAAACAGAAGAGGTTTTAAAGAAAATGGAGGATAAGGCAAAGTCTATGCAGACGGTCAAGGATTTTTTTACAGGTACATCCCCCTCGTTTCAGCAGAAATTAGCCAACAAAAAACTGGTTCTTTCCAGCTTCTGACAGATCACAGAGGGGCAAATACAGATGCCCAAGGGGCAGAGGTCAGTCACAAGGCCCTTACAAACCTCACCAATGGGATACTGCTACCCAGAAAGGCGGAGAAGACAGGCCCCAAGCTAGCAGAAGACAAACACAGTGACTCAATCCTCAAACTACCAAGCAAATCTCTCTTGGCAGCTCCCTTGGGAGGAAAATTAGCACTTTTTGCAGACAACTGGCACATCATCACAAAAGACAAATGGGTCCTAAATATTGTTTCACAAGGATACCGATTCCACTTTCATACCTTGCCAAGGATAAAAGGAATGCCAAACCTGCCACCAAATCAATGGGCAGAGGCACAAAAACAAATTATAGCTCTCATGGACATGAGAGCCATTCAACAGGTACCTACACAGGAGAAAGGACAAGGATTTTACTCAAGACTCTTTCTTGTTCCAAGAAAAGACAAAACATGGAGACCCATTCTGGATCTTTCAGTTCTGAACACCTATCTACAAGTACCAAAATTCAAGATGCTAACACTACAGCAGCTTCTTCCCATGCTGGGCAAGAATGCTTGGCTAGTAACATTGGACCTCAAGGAGGCATACCTGCATGTCCCTATCAGACAAAATTGCAGAAGATACCTCCACTTCATTGCAGGTTCAACCCATTATCGATTCTCTGCACTGCCCTTTGGCTTATCTACTGCACCCAGGGTCTTCACAAAATGCCTGGCACCAGTAATTTCATACTGCAGACAAAAAGGAATTCAAATATACCCATACCTGGATGACTGCCTTATTCAAGCAGAAAGCAAGGACATTCTTTTAAAGCATCTGACATTTGTCAAACACCTTCTAAGTTGCCTAGGGTACACAGTAAACGAAAAGAAATAAAAACTAGTGCCCTCACAAAACATAATATTCCTGAGCGCCAGCTTGAATACAATGGCCCAGATGGCTTATCTCATGCCAGACAAGCAACAACAGCTGACTCAATACTTCAAAATAATGGCAACAAAGACCCAACTCCCTGCAAGAAAAATTCTGCAGGCCTTGGGATTCATGGCATCTTGCATACTACTAATACCATTTGCAAAACTGCATATGAGGAAATTACAATGGTACCTGAAAAGCGTATGGACTCAGCACAGCCACAGCTTGGAAACAATGATACCACTCATTCCCTGCCTTCAACAGGAGTTTCTATGCTGGGCACAGGCATGTCACCTCAACAAGGGTCAGCCTTTCACCTTACCCACAGCCAGGCAAACTATGACAACAGATGCATCGAACTATGCCTGGGGAGCACACATGGCAGGGCAGTGCATTCAGGGCAAATGGACTACAGATCAAAGGCATCTGCATATCAATAAAAAAAAAATGCTAGCAGTACAGAATGCCCTAACAGCTTTCAAGGACCTCTTACACCCAGGACAGCTAATAATAAAGATGGACAATACCATAGTAATGTGGTACATAAACAAGCAAGGGGGCACACATTCCTACCCTCTATGCAGGCAAGCAATGACCTTGTGGAACACAGCGCTGTTTTACCAAGTTCAATTACAAGCACAATTCCTGCCAGGAAAGAAAAAAACATTGGCAGACTACCTAAGCAGAAACATCATGGATCCCACGAGTGGAAACTAGATCCACAAGTATTTGCAATGATAACTCAAAAATGGGGACGCCCAGACATAGATCTGTTTGCCAACCCCCAAAACTACCAACTTCAAAAATTTTGCACAAGGACATTCCATCCACAAGCTTGGAAAGTGGACGCCCTCTCATTCAGTTGGAAAACATTAGTAGTGTATGCCTTTCCTCCACTGCCTCTTCTAGCAAAGGTACTGCTGAAAGTCAGATTAGAGAGGCCACAAATGATACTCATTCACCAGACTGGCCACACCAGCACTGGTATCCAATTCTAAGGAACATGGCCCACGGCCCACTATGGATTTTACCACAAATTCCTCACCTGCTCACCCAGTGAGACAATCAGGTTCTACACAGCCAGCTCAAGACCTTAAACCTGGCTGCATGGCAAATTACCTAAACAACCAGCAAACACCTCTATCCAAAGCTGTTATGGATGTCATTCTGGAGGCCAGGAGGCCCAGCACCAGGAAAACCTATTCAGACAAATGGAAAAGATTTTGCGCCTGGAACCAGGCTGAAGGCCAAAATCCCCTTGATCCAAACATTCCTCAGATTCTACAATATTTAACTGAGATGTTGCACAAAGGACTTTCCTTTTCCTCTATTAAGATCCACGCCTCAGCAATTTCAGCTCATTACAACATGGATCCTCCTTTATTTTCACATCCACTCCTAAGACAGTACCTCAGAGGGGCTAAGAACATAAGACCGCCCAGGAGAGCACCAACACCTACTTGGGATCTCAACTTTGTTCTGGAAAAGCTTACACTGCCGCCCTTTGAACCAGCTTTTTCAGCTGATTTAAAAATTCTTTCATGGAAAATTGCCCTGCTACTAGCAATAACTTCAGCTAGAAGAGTCTCAGAGCTACAGGCACTAATGGCAGTGGAGCCTTTCCTCATTTTTCATCAAGACAGAGTCTCTCTACGAACTAATCCTTCCTTTATGCCAAAGGTGGTATCCAGTGTGGCCCTAAACCAAACCATTCATTTGCCCACCTTTTTCCCAAATCCCCAGAATAAAGGAGAAAGACTCCTACACTCTTTGGATATTCACAGGCAATTACGTTACTACTTGGATAAAACTAAGGCTTTCAGAAAATCTGACCAGCTCTTTGTAGCCTATGCTGCAGGATCACAAGAAAAGCTATCTCAAAAGCTATCTCAAAACAGACCATTTCAAAATGGATAGGACATTGCATACGTTTCTGCTACACGCATCATGGGAAACCGGTACCTACTAACATTAGGTCCCACTCCACCAGGGCTACAGCTACATCAGCAGCCTTTCTCAGGGGGGTACCAACCAAGGATATTCTGGAAGCTGCAACTTGGAGTTCAGTGCACACCTTCACCAAACACTATCACTTACCTCTATATTCTAAGACTAGAGCTGGTTTTGCCACTGCAGTTTTGCAGGGCCTACTAGCTTCTTCTAACCCTGTTTAACTCCTCCACCCATCCTTAGCTTTGGGATTCAACCCAAGTGTGATGACTGCAGCAGGGTAACACGATGAACATAGTACAGTTTTGTACCTACCATAAATGTAGATGTTCGAGTGTTCACCCTGCTGCAGTCCAGGTTAACCTCCCTCCATCCCCTCTGAACTAGCTGGACTTATCTATACCATTCTATCCTATACAACCTCTGTGGTGTATTTGCTTGCGCCTGAAGGTATTGTTTTATTTTTATATGTATTTTTTTATATAGCTATATATATATATATATATATATATATATATATATATATATATATATATATATATATTGCCTACCTACTGGGGGCACCTGACATCTGGGGCAAGAAAAACAGAAGAAAATGGCGTTGGATGCCTCTTATATACCCCTGGTGCACTGACGTCAGGGAAGAAGTGACAGCAACCGATGCCGGACCAAGACTTTGGAACTCGGGCCGACTGCGGGACCGCCTGACGGCAGGATAACCCAAGTGTGATGACTGCAGCAGGGTGATCACTCAAACATCTACATTTATGGTAGGTACAAAACTGTACTTTATCTTACTCAAGGAATGCTTTTGTTCTACTCTCTTTTGGCAGGAGGGGTAGCTTACAAACTTCTGAGATGTGAATCGCTGGTTGAAGGCTTATAGTGTCTGTTCTTCTAAAAGTGTTTAAGCACTTGGGCTCCAAACCAGTTATTTTACATTAAGAATGTTACTAGTCTACACTCTTGTGGGAAGATAAGGTAGCCTCCACCCTTCTGAGATGAGAGTAGCTGGTGAAGGCTTATTATGCCTGTTAGTCTAAGTGTTTATGTTCTGGTTTATGTACTTGGGTTCCAAACCACTTATTTTATGTTAAGAAGGTTTGTGGTGTACACTCTTGTTAGAGAAAATGGTAGCCTCCACTCTTCTGAGGTGGGAATTGCTGGTGATGGCATATTGTGCCTGTTATTGTAAATGTCTTTGTTTTGGCTCCAAACTAGTTATTTTACATTAGGAAGATTTGTGGTCTACACTCTTGTGGCAGGAGAGGATAGCCTACACCCTTCTGAGCTGGGAGTTGCTGTCATAAGTCTTAATGTGTTCTCATTTGATTGGCTAGAGGGCTATCTTATTTAAAAAATTGAATCTCTGTGCATGGAGTATTCGGTGATATGTGGTAAACATGCTACTTGAAAAGAATAGTGTTGCTGGTTCCTGCTAAACTCTACAAATCTAAGATTTATGTTACCATATCGACTGTTTCAATACTTGTTTCTTGCATTGCTTTTGTCACATACACACTATTTGAGTGTTTCAGTTTTGAATATCTGCACTTTCTGACCTTTTTACGGTCTTCAGTTAGAACTGCCTTGGTTTCACATTAGTGAGAGTGGAAGCTACCTGAGTTATTTTCTGGCCTAGGACTGTGTAAAGAAAAGAAGAGTGTGCTGTTTTCAACTGACCACAAGGCATTGTTTGTGTTTTTTTTTTTTATTATTTTATGTATCAAATCTCAGCTGCTATTTAAGTATCACAGTTGCACAATGCTTGGCTCATAACCTATGAGCAAGCTAAGACTTACATTACCATATCCACTGTTTTGGCACTGTTTTTTTTGCATTCTTTTTGGCACAGCTGAATTAATTGAGTGTCTATATGCTGAATATGTGCACTTTTTGGCATTTTTACAGTATTTAGTTAGAACTGCTACTCTCAACAGTGATGCCTAGCAGTGATCTGGATAGTTGCCAATATCCCACAGCATAATTCTCCCTTGTACTCTGTGTAGACACCAATCTCTCTCAGAGTAGGTTTCCTTTAAAATACCCCTACTGTCTAGACAGATGTTTTTTACCTACTAGATCATCAAATTTGTGCATAGCTGAGCATTGCTAATCAAGATCCTTGTCTTACTGACTTATTCAATATTTAAATTTCCCTCATTCCTCCCTAGTAGATCAGTAGCCATAAATATGCACTTCCTAACTTTCTGTGTTTCTAGTCTGGTTGAGATGGGTATTTTGAGGCATTGTAGCAACTGTCTCAGGCACACTGACAACCCACTTATTCTAAATAAAACAGATAAAATATGCAAAAGGTGTAAATGCACTTTAATACTGGAGGTAAAACTCTCTCATACAACCAAAACTAATCCTATAGAGGTTGTCAGTGACACTTGCACCACACCTACTGCACAGAGTAAAGACCTTACACAGAAAGCTACTTATGCTGAGGTACTTACAGGTAACCTTAAAACATTAAGACCTCTTGCACAGCACAACCAAAAAAAGGGTCCTCAGCCATCATGTAAACACTCCATTAAAACACCACCCACAGCTACACATAGTAACACTGTATTCAGTGTTTCTACTGCTATGCCATTAAGACAATCCAACACACAGACAACTTTTCTGATCATTTGTGATTTTATAATGAGGCACACCGATGTCCCCCTCACCAGACTGAGTAAGAAGCGAGTCATGGCTAGCCACCATTCCAGGTCTAGGATCCATCAAGTCACACAAGCACTCAGGTCATTAAACCACAGGTACCAGTATGACTCTGTCATTGTTCATGTGGGTTTTAATGACCTGAGATGTACCTCCCTTGACTTTTTGAAGTGAGACATGATCAAGTTTGCTGATTATGTGTCTCAGGTAGGCATGAGCCTAGCACTGAGCAGCATACTAACTTCCCCAAGGATGATGCCATGTTACCAACAGAAAATTATTGATTTTAACAATTGGCTTTGCTACTGGTGTCAGTCCAAGGGGGTACAATACTTTACAGCATGGGATGACATGGTTGACAAACCATGATGATTTGCCAGGGATGATATGCACGTATCCACTCTAGGCTTTTGGATACTGGAAAACATGTTTCCACTCCCATAGTGTCTTTTTTAGGCAATGCCACACTAATAAAACTCCCAACTTAACTGAATCCAAAAAGGAATATCTGAAGGTGTTATTGCTCAGTTCTACAAGTTTTAACAGAAAACTCCACTCCCTAAAAGCTTTCTTCTCCGTCCAGTGTAGACATCTGTGTAGTAATGGAGATACGGTTTAAAGTCATGGAAAGTACCCCAACAATGCAAGATTATAATGCTTTTCAAACCTTTAGATCAGCTATTCTACAGGAAAGAACTACAGGTGAAGGAGTCTCAGTCTATATGAAAACCAACCTCACATCCAGACTAGTTAAAGTGTATGACCCACTGGAACTCATACATGTGTGACGCAACATAAACAGGGTCTCATACCATATCCTTGTAACCTACAGGTGACTCTCTATATCTCAAGAAAGCCATACTACCTACCTCAGTGTGAGAGTCCCTCACTGTTCAACCCAATACAGTATTCATTGGGAATCTCGACCACCCCTTTATAGATGGGGAATACTACACCACTTCTAATGCACAAGACCAGTGACTCCTAAACTTTGTTAATTCTAGCATCCTGGAACAGTTGGTCCATTTTCCACCAGGGGGACAAACAACCTTGACGTTGTACTCATCAACTTGGGGGGGGGGTGGGATGATGTTCCTCACCCAATGTAATGTGTTAGCTATTCTGACCTGACCATAAGGCAGGATTGCTTGAAATAAAAATTAAATCTGGTGACTTAGCAAAACCAAAAACCTTTAAGAACTATTCCAAGGCTAACCTCTTTCTACTAAGTGACACCTTGGTGAAGCTTACCCAGACTCTATACAACTTGCTGTGAGGGAATGTTAGTTTTTGCTTTCTTGTATTTTGTGATGCTTTATTGCCTTCTATTATTTTTTTTATATTGTGATTCATTTTCTTTACACTGCACATTACTTGTATTCTTCTTTTAACTGCATATTTGAACTAGGAAAAAGACAATAGCTGTGCCTCTTGTGAGATACACAGAAATTAGAACAGGTCAAATAAGGCTAATTACCTGTGAACTGAGGGTGGAGCTAAACTTTCTATTTAAAGGAGAACCACATCCACAGACCCAAAACAGTGTTTATTTTGTCATGGTCTGGTGTTTCCTACATTTTAACACCACTCTGGGACTATTTACAGGTTTTGAAATATTTTTATATGTAATTTCTAAGTCTGTCCACATGGGGTCTGGCATCTTGAAGTAATTCTGATTTTTTTAGTCTGCCTCTAGGTATCCCACAATGCAGTGCTTGTCTGTAAAAACTATATCATGCAGGCCTCTTTCTTCCTAAAGCTCCTGTCACTGCATTGATTTTTACATACATACATTACTGTCTTTAAGTCAGTTAGTTTTAAGTAACATTTTATGCCTATCAATGACTACTTAAAACACAAACAGTGCAAATGCCACATAACTGACTTTCAAAGTACGTTTTACTGCAGCTTCTTTTTAGAATGGCTAAACTGCAGCCTTTGTTTAACCTGAATTGTACTGCTTTGACTCATCTTCTACCCCTTCACACCTAACTTCCCTAGCTGTCAAAGTGCTAAGGTTAATTTGAGCTGTTACTTGCTGTGATTGACAGCTTACAGCAAGAGACTTGACTCATGTACTGTTTCTTTGTTCTAGGCTTTGCTTTCTGTATGGGTAAGGGAAGGACCAGGGAGCTGTGACATCACAGCATGGGTAGGTTTTAGGATGGCAGTAGTGATGTCAGTTTGGGGAGGGAATGGCCAGAAAACTACCAGTATTCAGTGGCCTTGATGACATCAGTGAATTGGAGACTGCAGCAAGCTTTTCCAGGGTGGGACAAAAGTTTTTTGAAAGCGAAAACAGCACAGTACAGTAAAGTATTGTTCTTGTGGAGAGAATCAGTCAATTTAAAATATTTTAAATGTATTTATTTATTTATTATAAATAAATAAATACACTTGCTGTGAGGGAAAGGATAGTTTGTTTATGCTTTCTTGTATTTTGTGTTGCTTATTTTCTATACACTGTGTTTTACTTGTATTCTGCTTTTAATTGCATATTTAACATAGGAAAGAGACCACATCTGTATCTCTTGTGAGTCACACAGAAATTAGAACAGGCCAGTTAAGATTAATGACCTGTAAACTGAGAGTCGAACTAGGAACTAAATATTCTATTTAAGGGTTAAAATAAAACATTCTAAGCATTTACTAGAAAAGCTAACCCAGACTTTGCCACAACTTGCTGTGAGGGAAAAGGTAGTTTGTTTTTGCTTTCTTGTATTTTGTGTTGCTTTATTACCTTCGTCTATTTTGTATATTGTGGTTCATTTTCTTTAGACTGTGTTTTACTTGTATACTGAATTTAACTGCATATTTAAACTAGGAAAGAGACCACAGCTGTGTCTCTTGTGTGTCACACAAAAATTAGAACAGGTCACTTAAAGTTAATTTCCTGTGAACTGAGGGTGGAGCTAAGAACTAAACATTTTATTTAAGTGGCAAAATAAAACATCCAAAGGCTTTATTGGAAAAGCTCACTAAGACTCTGACACAACTTGCTGTTAAGGAAAGGTTAGTTTACTTTTGCTTTCTTGTATTTTGTATTGCCATATTGCATTCTTCACAGAGAAATCCAAACAGGTCAGTTAAGGTTAATTACCTGTGAACAGAGAGTGAAGCTAGGAACTAAACTTTCTATTTAAGAGGTAAAATAAAACGTTCCAAGGCTTTACTAGAAAAGCTCACCCAGACTCTACCACAACTCTCTGTGATAGAAAGATAAGTTTGTTTTTGCTTTCTTGTTTTTTGTGTTGCTTATTTTCTTTACATTGTGTTTTACTCATATTTTGCTTTTTATTGCATATTTCAACTATTAAAGAGACCACATCTTTGTCTCTTGTGAGTCACACGAAATTAAGTTTTTCCCCACCCTCCCATGCCTTTACTGTTGTGTTTTCAAACTCAACTGTCTTTTCTAGTTACCTTCCCCTTTTGTTAATTTGACCCCATATCTCCTTCCCTTTCCTCTTTCATTGACTATTGACAGTAAGCACAAAATTATCATTTTGTGTTTGTGAAATCACTCCCCTTCAAATATTTACATTTATTGACCATTCCAATGTATTCCAAAGAATCTGAATACTAATTGCCCACCCCTTCCAATCTATCTTTCTCTTTTAAAATTAGTGGCTGTCCACTTAGATAGCTAAAACCTAAGTCATCCCCTCATTTATATCTAACTGCTTAGTGCACACTACAGCTCTTACAGTATTAACCTACTTTTCCATCATACCTTTAAAATCTGCAACATCTACTCCAAGACCACCAATTACTGGTAAGCCCACATTCTGCTTCTTAGTAGTCATCATGGTGACAGAAGAAGCATAGAAGCATTATTTTTTGGGGGCTGCTGATCACTAGAAAGCATAATAACTGATTCATAGGTTCCAGTTTGGAATTTGTGCTTATATTTTGTCTTGGCAAGAGAAGGAGCAGAGTGCATAGATTCTTGACTCTTTTTGCTTGGGAAGTGAGTCTCTGTGCTTGACTTCCTTATTGCTTTGATTGCTAGTCAAGACATCTACCAGCAAAAGGCTATGACAAGCCTACAGACACTTACATCATCTGAGATAAGATTTTGGATTACCAAACAGGCTGTGGCCTACTTATCATCTTGGGATTGGTGCCACTGTTTTGCTTTTGGTGATTAAAGAAGTAAAAGAGTAGTGTATCCTAGCAGACTGAAGCTGTAGTTTGACCAACACTAGTAGTAGTAGTAGTCAGGCAGTAGCTATTTTACTGACTCCACTCTTGACAATCTAATTCTTTCTTTTCAGTAAATACTCCATGATTTGCTTCTAATTTCAGAATACCTGCCAAAATACTTTATCTATAAATCATCAGGCTCTATGTATTAGGTTTTCCTCAAATGTTTGGCAGTGCCCTGTATAGTCACAGATACCATGAGCTAACATTTTTCCTGTAAAAACATAATTGAAATTACAACAATACCTATCACACAGGACAACTAATTTGTGGTGACAAGCACTGCCTCCAGAGTTGCAAACAAGATACTCAATACATTACTTTATAGTCTTACTCCAACTTTCTTATCAATAAAAAAGCGTCTGTTGCCACTTATGAACATTCTCACTATCTCTGTTACCAGCTTGGTGGATATGGGCATCATGAGACAATAGAGAAATTGCCTCATGTTTACTAACACTCAGTTAATTCTCAAACGTACGTGGTATGTGAGAGATGTATTTACACAATGTCACTGGAGGCAAAGCTCGCACATAACAGCACTTCTAATGCCAATAAGGTTGTCAGTACTACAAACGCATCCATCACACATAATTCAAAGCAGACACAGACTCACATATGCTGAGGTACTTAAATGTAACCTTCCTAAACCCCAAAGACCTCCTAGACAAAGTTCATATAGCAAACACCCTGCAAACCTTGAATGCACTCTTCTCTTTCAAAACAACACCCATATCATCATATCATCACATACAGCAACATCTCATGCAGCCTCTACCTCTAAACCCATAAGGCAAGCCATCTCAGAATCCAACATTCTAGTCATTGTAGACTCCATTGTGCGACACACTGAAGTCCTCACCAGGGTAAGAGTAAGGAGAAAGTTACAGTCAGTTGCTTATCAGACTAGGATCTGCCCCATTAAGCACACACTCGGGTCATTGGACCACAGGACCCAGTATGACTCAGTCATAGGCCATGTGTGTGTAAATGACCTGAGACGTACCTCCCTAGACTATATGAAGAGAGACATCATAAAGCTCTTGGAGTGTGTGTCCTAGGCTGGTGGGAAGCTACAATTGAACATCATTTTACCTTCTCCAAGGATGATGCCACAATATGAACAAAAGATGACTGACTTTAATAATTGGCTTAATTTTTGGTGTTATTCTAAGAAGATGCAATAATTGCCAGCGTGAAAAGAGATGGTCAACAGACCAGGCTACATTGCCAGGGATGGTTTGCATCTCTCCTCTCTAGCATTTTGAATATTATCTAAAACATTGTCTTCCCCCATAGTGTCTTTTTTAGGCAATGCCAAACTGAACGTACTTCTGACATAGCAAATCGAAACCAGTGCTAAGAGTCTAAACAAAAAAAATGCAATCCCTACAAGCTGCCTTCACCCTAGAGAATGCTAATGTCTGTGCAGTCACTAAGACATGGTTTAAAACCTGAGAGAGCACACTGACAGAGCAAGGTTATAATGCCTTCCACACATTTAGACCAGCTACTACACAGACAGGGACTAAAGGTGGAGGTGTGTTTATTTACATCAGAAATAAATATACCTCAAGGCTGATCAAACAGGACAATGTACTTGAGCTTTTCCATGTTCATATCACCATAGGCAAAATGCAATACCACTTCCATGCAAGCTATAGGTCCCCTTCTATGATGCAGGAAGCCCATACCATGTATTAAGCTTATCGGAAACACTCACAATCAAATGTAACACCAACTACTCTACTGTTAACTGGAAATCATACACAGTAGACTTGTTCTCATTGGTCTGGCTGGGACCAGATCTTAGGCTGGATAAACTAATAGCTGGTTAATCAGAAAATGTATAAAAATAGCATTTTAGGTTATAAATCAGTTAGAATAACATGATTTGTGCTAGTATGGATTTATTATCAGAGTGCTGCACTACACCTAGTGTAATGTCTTCTCTGGTAAGGTCAGACCACAAAATGGTCTCCTTCAAAGTAAAAATAAAATCTGAAACCCCAACTAACCCTGGAATATTCAGGAACTACTCTAAGGCTATATTTCTACTATTAAATGATAACCAGGTAAAATTTCAGGCCCCCATAAACCCTGAGAACACTGGTGTCTACACAGAACTTTTCACAGAAACCCTATACAAGCATGTTAATAGCTGCATATAGGCAGCTGTACCCACTAGGAAGAAGTAAAAAACTAACTCAAAAAACAAGTCACCTGGTGGAATCACAACATCAATAAGGTGTATAACAGAAGGAACAAAATCATGGCAACATTTAAGAGGTGCATCACCCAGCAGGATAAAACCACACAATCAAACTAAACAAACAACTCAGGGGACAAATAAAGTCTACCAAAGCCAAACTTGAGGTAATTTGGCCACCCAAGCCAAGGACAACCACAAGGCATTCTTCAGCCATGCCCACAACCTCAAAGGCAATACAGAATTGTGTGCAGAGCTCATTGTAACTGGAGCCACCTATACTGAGCCAAAAGGTATAGCAAACCTACTGGCCAAAAAATTTAGCTCCAGCTTTACCCCTCTCTCCCCCTCAACCTTCCCTCAGGAAACACCATCAAGTATAACTCCATCTGCAATCACTAGAGATCATGTCTTTAATGCTCTCTCTCTAAAGCCAAGAACACTGCATCAATGAGTGCAGACAATATCCCAGGACATCTTCTAAATAGCATGAAACATAATCTATCAGGCGCTATGGAATTGCTATTTAACTGTTGTCCCAAAACAGTCTTCATGCCTCATGAATGGAGAACAGCAACAGTCATCCCTCTGCACAAAGATGGACCATCTACAGACCCTTTAAACTACAGACCTATTCAATAGTCTAATATGTAAATCCATGGAAAGAATTACCATGAAAATTATTGCGGTGCATAGGAAATCTCCAGACACTGGAGCCTGCCCAGTTTGGTTTTATCAAAGACATGTCATTCCCACTTAAAATGGTGGACTTCTTTGAGAAGGTCAACAAAGCAATGGATGAGGTGAAAATAGTTCACACTGCCTACCTTGACCTGGCCAAGTCATTTTACAGAATACCTACTCGGGCAGTGCTGACAAACACAAACCCTTATGTAACCTAGTGGATAACCAGATGGCTCAGAGACAGGACTCAGGAAGTTAGAATTGGAAAGTCCACCTCTACAATGAGGCCAGTCACAAATGGAGTCCCTCAGAAATCAGTTCTGGGACTGGTAATGTTTGGCATTTACTTCTCTGAAGTCAAGGGCAATGTCAGTGGCCACTGGCTGAGTAAATTTGCAGATGATTGCAATTTAAAACCTGTCTTTGAATTGCCTACTAATGCAAATGTTGTCCAGTGAGGACTGACACAGACAAAAAGCCGGTACTAGAGCAATAGACTTAAACTAAATGCCAATAAATGCATAAACTTTGGTAAGTCATCCACCCCCAATAACTATCATATTGATAAGACAACCTTAAAAGTTTACCCAGTAGTCAGGGACTTAGGGACTCACATAGACAGTAGTCTATCCTTTGACCATCATGTGTCTACAGTAGTGAGGAAATCATTCTAGGTTGTGAAATGAAACTTATAAACAAAGGCATGGCATCTAGGACCAAGGAAGTCATTGTTCCTCTGTATTTGACATTCTTCAGACCTACCATTGAGCACAATGCCCCCTTTGTTATGTACCTAAAATAGGCATATCCAACAGTTTGAACATCCAGAGAGGTTCCTTACTAAAAGAATACAGGGAGTAAGTAACAAGTCCTATGCAGACAGTCTCGAGTTTTTCGAGGGGAGATCTATGCCTGGCGTGCAAGGCATTGTCAGACCCCATTTTAAGGACCTCCTGCATATCTACAAAACAAAAGCACTAGAATTAACTATCCTAAAGATTTAAACCTTGCCTGTGATAGAAACAGGACCTGCTGGTGAGACAAGTATTTATCCCAGAGACTATTCCTTATCTGAAACAGGCTTCCCAGACATGTCAACCAGAGTTCCTTCATAACCCAGTGCAAGTGCAACTTAGACAATTGGATGGGGAACAGGACATTCATCCCTGGTTTGGCACCTATGTCTCTAATGGAGACAAGGTGCCTGCATATGGTTCATCTTCCAGTCACCTTCTTGTAAATCTTTCAATCCCCAAGGCCCTGCTTACACTTATCAAGGATACCAGGACTTATCAGAGATTTGTGATGCATGGCTAGACTTAAAAAGGTCCTTGTGGTTGTTAGCCTGGTAAACACCTATGAACTCCTAAACTCAGTAAACATCATAAAGCTATTTACAAAATCTCTCTACAGCCATATTGCTAGTTGTATAGGTCAAGTTGTGCCCTCACATATTCAAAAGAAGACACACTCAAAAGACAAACCACTCTGGTGGAATGACAATATCAATTGCTTATACAGAAAAAAAAAAAAAATGTTCTCGAGTGTGGAGGAACAAAGACATAAATACTGAAAGCACCCTGACCAATCTAAACAGGCAGCTAAGAGAGTTTAATACTTTAAAAGGCTAAATTTGAAGAAAAAAATATATTTTCATGCAAAGAACAACCACAAAGCTTTCTACAGCCATGTCCATAACCTCAGGGAAATACACAATGATGTGCAGAACGTATTGTAATTGGCATCTCCTGCACTGATCTGGAGGCCATTGCCAACCATTTTGCTGCCAGGTTCAGCTCAAACCCCCCCCCCACTCCCACTCCTGACAGTCCAAAGGAATAATACCGCATACCACAATCCTCCCAAGTGTTACTAGTGTCCAGGTCATCAATGCACTTTCAAAGGCCAAAAACATTGCATTGATGGACCCCAGTAACATTACAGGATGTTTACTAAATAGCATGAAACAAGACCTCTCTGGTCCACTTAAAGCACTTTTCAACTGGAGCCTACAGTCAAGTTTTGTGCCCAAGAAATGGAAAAGGAGGTCCAACCACTGATCCAAGTTACTACAGGCCTATAAGTCTTTCCAGCCTCATATGAAAGGCCATGTAAAAAATCATCACAGACATGATAAATGAGGATGTAGGTAACCTGAAAATGCTGGACCCACCACATTTCAGCTTTGTTAAATGAAGGTCATGCCTATTAAATCAGGTGGACTTTTTTGAAGAGGATCACCAAAGCATTGGATACAGGTAAGACTGTGCACACAGCTTACCTTGACCTGGCCAAGACTTTTAATGCAATACGCTACTCAAGCATTACAGACAAGCTCACTAATTTAGGTATAAACCCTTTTATCCCTTGCTAGTTAGCCAACTAGTTCACTGGTAAGACTCAGGAGGTCAAAATAAATGAGGCCACCTCCACCAAGAGGACAGTACTTAGCAGAATCGCACCTGGCATTGAACTGGGCCTGCTCCTTTTTGGTATCTAATTCTCTGAAATGGAAATGCAAATGCAAATTTTGAAGGTTTATGGCTGACTAAGTTTGCAGATGATTGCCAAGCTGGGGGTTATCATCGAATCCCCTGCAGACACTAGCATTCTTCAAGAAGGCCTATTTCTGACTAACAAATGATGCTAATGCCATGATCTTAGATTCAGTGCTAAGAAATGCATAATTATACCTTTTGGGAAATCAACCATGTTGACTAATTACCATGTTGATAATACACCCCTATGACTCAAACTAGTGGTCAGAGATATGGGTATACATCAGACAGTAGCCCTACCTTCGGACATCATATGGCCACTGTGGTGAGGAAATCCTTTTATGTTTCACAACTTATAGGTAAAGGCATGGCATCTAGGTTGAAAGAGGTCATTATCTTACTGTACTCTATCCTTATCAAACCAGTCATAGAGTACTATGGTCCCTTTGGTATGCAACAACTCAAGTGAACTTAGAGAGTTCCTTACAAAAAGAATACAAGGCATAACAAGCCTACCTTATGCAGAGTGCTTTAAAGCCCTTTCCTTCTACTCAGTTTCCTACAAATTGCTGAAGGGAGATATATGCCTGGCTTGCAAGGCATCCACAAATCCCACACTTATGAATCTCCTGCATATTTTTAATTCTAACAATGTCTGAAACACAAGGTCTAGGGACCAGAAATTTGTCTGTGACTTAAAAAGAACATGTTGGAAAGGCAGAGATATGTTTCTCAGAGACTGACCCCTCCTATGGAATAGGCTTCCCATCCATATGAAGCTGAGTTCATCTATTACCCAGTTTATGTGCAACCTAAACCAGTGGATGGGGAATAAGAAATTTACAAAGGGCCTGGCACCCATCTCCCTTATGGACAGAGGTAGCTTATAAATGCCTGGCCCTCAATGTCTTATTTGGATACAGGATGACAGTATTCTTTTGGGAAAACTTGTCTAGGCTTAGAAAAGTCCCCCTAGGTCATTAGACTAGTAACAATCTATGACTCTATGAATCTAAACTAAAACTACACTTTTCACTAATTATCCCCTACCCACATTAGTTTATGGTGCTTCCATCCTTACTAACCTTCGTGAAATCATAGAAATCAAAACCTGAACAACGTCATAATAAGGTTGCTAAATTTGCAGCAAATACCCCTTTTAGAACCTATCACTATATAACACTAAAATGCCTAAATTGGTTAGAACTATCCCATCAAGTAACATCATACCTCTCAACTGTGCAGATATTTGCAGAATGACCAGATTTTTGATCATATTTTTGATCTGTTTCTCATATTTTTTTTTGGCAAATCATTGACAAATCATTGAGGATAGGAGTCAGAAAATAATGACAAGCATTTGAGTTTCAGACTTCATATCCTTCAAAATTTCATGTTAATGGAAAACCTGTTGTTCTATCATATTTCTTTGTTTCTAGGAGGGATATTTGCAAATTGTCCCTATTTTTGGACCTCCCCCCCTTTATTTATGGCTTTGTCCAGATTTCTTGCTCTAATAGGTTGAGAGGTTTGACTAACATATAAACAGCTTCTTACCACCTATAAAATTATCCAGAATCCATCTGCTTGTCATTGTGATCCATTGACGAAAAGCTCCTGTCTGTCCACAAACCTATCAAATCTGCTGGGTATTCTCTGTATTTGTGCCATGTTGCCATGGCCTGGAACTCCTGTATCCATCAGGTCACTACTCTCCCTCCCTCCCTTCCTTCAAAACCATTCTAAAAGTCTTCCTAGCCAAAAGCTGTTTGTGTTCTCACTTACCAGGATAAATTATATGCCTAAATGTGACCAAGTACCTGTTCATACTGTACACTTCCTTCCTCTCCCTTCTTCACTCACATCCTTACTTCTGTTGATTTCTCTCCCCTGGCTTTCTCTCTAAATGTACAATAAGCCTGCTTTTCTCTCATTTCATATTGCAATTCCTGTCTGTCTTATACTAACTTAACTTTAATTCCTCTATAAACTTGCTAACATTTCTCTAAATATTAAATTATTGTTGTATAACTTGTATCTATTATTAACCAATGTTTTCATATTATGTTTAATCTCCTATAATTATTTAAACTGTAATTGTTTTTTTGTATTAGTTTTATAGATTGTAAAATTATTGTTCTTAAAATGTTTTGTAATACTTTGCAGCCCTTCTCCATGGGCCTCTGCTGAAAACGGGCACCTACACAGAGTTTCTTGGTAATCAAATGTGAATAAATAAATAAATGAATTATCAGTGCACATTTATTGATTGATTGATTGATTAATTGATTGATTGATTGATTTTACATTTGGTTACTGGGAGAGTCTGACTGGGCAGGTTGCCGATATTCAGGGGAGGCCTGGGGAGAAAAGCTGCAAAACAGTACAATAGTAACAATACAAATAGTCACATACATTTGCAAAATTATAGATAGGAATAACAACAGAGTAGAGTATCATACAGCATAAGATTGCAATAAAGATGTACATACACAATTATGCTTAAGAAAATACATTTACAATTTTTAAGAGAGAAATTATTTCTAGAAGTTAGGATGAAGAGTAGAAGAGTGTAAAATAAATAAATAGCTTCTTAGGGAAATAAGGTAGTTAGGAGGAGCATGAACCCATGCTCCTTTGGGTATGATATAGATAAATGGAGCACTTGAAAAATAGACAATTTATACGTGCAGAAGCTTTTTTTATGAGACATCTAGGATGCAGTATGATATTGGATCTAGTGGGCCTTAACCTGGGTCTGAGCAAGTAGACTTCCATGAGCTGGATAGGTAGGACTGGAGGAGGTTTTTAAAGTTATATTTATTATCTAGGTTCTGGATTTCTAGAGGATGGGTGTTCCATATTTTAGTGATGGCACTAGAGTACAGGGAGTCATCTGAACTATTCTTAGTTTTGAATATTTCAACTAATGCTTTGTTGGTGTATCTTAGGGGGTGGTTATTAATGTAGTGGTTTACTAGGCCTTGCAGTGCTGGAGTTTTATTGGGATGGTATGAGATCTAGTAAGCTAATGTGAGATGATTCTAAGTGAGTAAGTTTGGTAGCTATAGCCAGGATAGCTGATTCAAGGTTAAACAGTGGTGGGACCTGAAAGCTCAGTCAGTAGCAAACTTAGCTATTTTGTTAAACCAGCTGGTTAATTTAAGTCTCCTTTTTTAGGTTAGTTAGTATGGGAGAAGCATAGAGTAGTGTGGAGATTAGGTGGGTTTTTGCAATAATGGATCTATTGTTATAGTGAGGCAGTTTTTGCATCTGTAGAGGGTGCCAAGTTTTTTATGGACTTTAGTTATAGTTTGAGCTACGTCTGTTGAATTTCAAGTTATCTATAATAACTCCTAATAGCTTAGTTTGTAAGACTGATGAGATGGAAGTATTGTCTGATGAAATTATTTTAAATGGGAGAATGGGGTCTATGGCTTTTAAGGGATGAAACAGCATTATTTGTGTTTTTTTTTTTTGAGTTAATTATTAGTCGTGAGTCAGATTACCATATTTCTATGACAATAAAGGATGCTTGGGTAATTTTCTGCACTAGTTGGAGAGAGGGAGCAGAGCAGATTAGTGTGGAATCATCATCATTCTGGACCAGATTGGCATGGAGTGTGACTTTGTGAAGGTCACTGGTAAATATCGTGAAGAGAAGAGGTCCAAGGATGGCAGCATATAGTTCCTGGGAAGAGTCAAGGGGGGGGGGACTCCTACCTAGGGCAATGTATGGGAATGGCGAATGGCATGAATCAGGTCATGGTTAGTTTTTATATCATACAAGGCATGCTGGGAGTACAGAAATTAAAGTGAAAAACACAAAGTAAATAACTTCTGATGAGATCAAATTGGTGACCTTGTAAGGGGACAGTGGTTGCAAAAACTATCATTAAGCTAAAATCCTCCTGCAAGGTTGCTCGCCTGGGGAACTTGAGAAAGCTTAGTGATATAATGGGTCTAATTTAGTAGAAATTGTTGGTTGTTTCAACTTCTTTTTATTGGGGCTTAAACAATTACTGGGACTATATCCATTGAACTAATGGATGCTGTGTTATACAAGAATGAAATGTTAAGCAAAACTTTAGATTAAAATGGAGAAACAGAGCAGGCACTTGCCTACATAAAATGTAAGACATAAATTAACTTTTATAAGTCCTTGAGGCAGGGGTGATTTGGGTGAGCTAGAGCTCCATATGATGAATAGCACTGAATACCACCTTAATAAAATGGGAAGATCAGTTCAGTAGATTGTATAGAAGACAGGTAGCCATGATGATCTAATATGAGGGACCTCAGTCTAGAGTGACAGTAGACATCTAGAATCCAGTGATGATCTGCCTGCTCTCCTTCCAAAAACATTGCCAAAGACCTCAATGATCCTATAACATGAACAATTCTTGTATATAACAATCATAACACTATTAAAATGCAGAGTGCTGTAACTCTATAGGTAGCAGCTATACCACCCCAACTGGAATACTATGGTTGAGACTCTATATGTCACACAGCATGTTTTCTTGCAAATCTTCTCAACCCTTTCTATTTAACATTTTGTATAAATAGGTAGAATCCACATGCACATCAATTCAGTTCCATTTTCTGGCGTGGGTTAACACTTCTGTGTGTATAAAAAATGGTTCTAAGCCATTAAAATTAGCATGTTTCATTTTCTCTTTAAAAGGACATGCAGACATATAAAATTTTGTTTTCTTTTTGACAGCCTATCAACTGACATTATTCTATCTCTGAAACTTTATTATTAAAATTGGAAGCCAACAGCTACCAGCTATCAGCCCTCTGGTTTAAATGATACGTTCAGTGTCTTAGCTCTGTAGCAAAAGCAGCAAACATGGAGTTAAATGTTATTAAGTATACTATTGTTTAACCTGGCATTGTTCCCATATTAGTTCTTGTAGTTCAAAGGTTTCATTAATCTAACAGATAAACTGTGCATTCCCAAAATGTTTCTGGTCTAAATAATGTTATTGGTAATTATTTATCCCTGCTTGTCAAGTTTTGTTGTTTTATTGTTTCGTTTGTGTAGCTTTAGCCATGGATACCATTGATTATTTGTTATAACATACATAGTTCATATGGCCATTATAACATATCCTAAATTTGCAAGGATCAAAGCAAGAGCATATGTTGTGCCATTATTAAATGCAATAAACTGTAACAAATGTTCATAGTGCATTTCAAATGCAGAATGTATATAGTTACCAAAGTCTTGGTTCAGTCGTTATGTGAAGATAAGCAGAAGCACACATTCAAATACCTGTTAGCTAGTGTGTGTGTCTGTGTGTGTGTGTGTGTGTGTGTGTGTGTGTGTGTGTGTGTGTGTGTGTGTGTGTGTGTGTGTGTGTGAACATGTGCATGTACTTGTTCTCAGCTCTGAGATTGTTTTGCTTATCACCAATGTGCATGTTGCCAACACCCCTAATCCTTACCTGATGCTAATGCTAAACTTTCCCTCAGCCGTTGCTGTTCATGTAAAACATGCCATTGCTGTACATTTTCTTCTCATCCTCCTACAAACATAATCTTAAAGCACTTATATTTTTTGCCGAGTTCACAGTCTGGCATTTTTTGTAATCATTGTTTTTGGGCAGGTAATCTATAACTATGTAAGTATTTTCTAGGCGTGTACATTACACTGAGTGTGCTTAGTATGCCATAACTGTCCTTAGCTAGCTAGAAGTTGTGCAGCTGCATGACCACAGTTCTGTTTAAGTGCTGAGCCTGTAAGTATAGTACATCAGATATGATCCAATATGCATCTCTTACACACAATGGACTATGCCTGTTTACCTCCCATCCATTTTTATATCCTACTCATTATGTCAAATTTATTCTGCATTTTGCAATAATTATGTTGTTACTTATAATGTTTTCTTCTTCATTTGATTTTCTGTTTCAGCTAACCTCTTTTATTTCGTACCTTAAACCTTTTCATCTTTTTCTTTTATTATCTCATTAAAGGCAGTTTATTTCTAATGTCTAATGATGACGTGGACATGTTCAACATCTTCTCTCCTTTTGATTTTATACCAAGTTTTGAATGATATCTTAGTATATCATGTAATGTATAACCTTTATATATATTTTTTTTTTGCAAGATCGGTGCCTTTATATATCAAGCAGTTGTGTTACTCTGCTGTAGGTTTTAATGTGTCCTTATAACCCACATCTAAAACAATTCTTGGGTTAAAATATCTTCTTTTCCTTTCCAGCAAACAGCTTGAAAGATACATTGTTTCTTCATAGCTTTCTTTTATCTTGACAGCTAATTTCAAGTCATCATTCCTTAAGTGCTTGTCACTGAAAATTTGTTTAGGTTCTTCCTGTAGTCCATATTGATTCCTAAGCAGATTTTTATGTCTTACACCAGCAGTGCATCTGAGGAAAAGAGCACATTTGGTATTTTAATCACATGGTAAGAAACAAAGTTCTTCATATTTTTGTAGGATGTGCCTTAGATGTTTTACCTATATATGGGGACGGTGTGGAATATGTGCCTGCAGCACTTTGCCCATTGTGAGAGTCCATGATAGACACAGGAATTCAAACATGAATATTGGGTTTACTTGGGGGGGGGGGGTTCAGGTCTGGGTTTCATTTTGGTGATTATGTCACTTGCTGATGTGATTGACACATTCAATGTGAGCGGGTTTGAAACATGTGAAGTAAAGATCGGGACTTAATGCCAAAACTTCATCTAAAAACACAGTCTTCCTTGTGGTTGACGACCCCAGCTGCAGTTCACTTGACCCTCACTCCCAATGGAAAAATGAGTATGGGAAAGAATGGGGTAGTGTTTTAATCAGGAGGGAGAACGTGAGGGTCAGCTGGAGGACTGGTGCAGAAAAGAACCAAAAAAAATAATATATGTCTTTATACATGTTCATCATAGTGTAACCAAAGGACACCACTGCCTCCCTTATTGAAAAACGTACGTCAAAAAGCATTTTACCATGTGATGTTTCTTTCCTACATATAACATCATGGAGATGTAAACAACATTCCCTTTTTTATAAGACTTAAGACCATCTCTGTGCTCTAAAAAGGCATAGTTTTAGGATGAACCTCAGCTGGGAAGCTTTTGCATATAAAGTTAACCCTTACGCCAGCTCATCTATTATGGTAAGCACCTTATATTTTTCTGCTTGCCATCCTACATACATTCAGTTCTTTTCAACCAGCCTGCAATCTACTTCAGTTTGCATGAAGCCAGTCTGACAGTTGGTGCAGAAGGTTAAAGCAATGATCTGTTGACAAGCTGGTACGTGTGGCATATGGTTTGATTCCCTCAAACTTCATTTACTTTCTGTGTGACCTTGAGCAAATCATTTAACCAGACAGTGCAAGGGATAACTGGGAATTTGGGCAATAGTCTCCTATGGTCCCCTGACCGATAGGCCTAGTAGCTAACTATGAACACTTTTACCTTGAGGATAGTCACTATTTTAGCCTTTTTTCATCTGTTATTGGCACCTACATCAGAATGTGTGTCTGCATTCCAAGACTCACCTTCCTGTACAAGTTTCAAGACATACACATCTCGGCCAAGAGCTTTAGGTCTTCAGCTTCCCTAAGTCCTTGCATCTGATGTGTCTTTTTTAGCATCCATCAAGATCTGTTCTACTGCATTATCTGTACTTCTGGCGAAATATCAGCTGTGAGCCTCTCAATGTCACTTATTTCTTCTCCTTACAAAAAATGGGGGGGGGGGTGTATTTTTGATCAGATTCAAAATTTATATATGATGTTACACAAACACTCACCATTGTCCATATTTGCATGTAACTATCAGAAAGATTTTAGTGCCCCTAAGAAAGCTGCTAGGGCATAATGCAGCATGGTACTGGTCTCCAGAGCAAGAAAAAACACTTTAAATTACTAAAGAGATTGGTTAACACTGCACTGATCTTAAAATATGATTTTGCACTTCTTGCAACCTTTGACACTGATACTAGTCAGCAAGGGTTAAGTGAAGTCTTTGTCCAAAAAGAAGGATCAGTTCCTTTTGCAACCAGAATGTTAACAAATGTGCAGCAGAAAACACAGTTGAAACAAAACATTTTTATGACATAACCAAAAATTCTGTTTTAAAAAGAAGGAGAGAGAATGAGAATCATTTTGGATCATAGTTTTTGCCTTAAATCAGAAGTACAGTAATGGAGCATGGCTCCAAGGACAGAAACCTTGTAAGGCTCCAAGTCATCTATAAGCAATTGGCTGCTGCTCAATGCCAGCTTATAAACTCTCATAGTTTTTCTTTTTCTCTTTCTCTTTTTCTTTTAAGGTAGCAACATGTTATTAATAGATGCATTAGTAAATTTATTTTATATACTTACTATAATCTTTCTGTTGTGATGTTAAGCATAGAAAGCTTAACACGTGGTTGCAAGTTTTGAAAGAGCACTTTGACAGTTTTATAAGCTGACATTAAGTGAGTAGCTCATGAGTGCTTAATAACACATAAACTGTCCATGCTTTATTTTTCCTTTGGCTATATACACCAATCAGTGCCTTTCAGAAGATGTCACCCAGGTAGCTGCTCCCTTGGTTCTGACCGTTGTATGGGTCTGTCATAAATAATAAGATCAAGCCACTTTAGTTGCACACCATGCCCAACTAATGACCTTCAGCATCCGAGAGAATGAGGTGCAAGTACAGATAAAGAGTCATAGATACTTAAAATGCTTGCCTGAATTGGTTTCATATAAACCAATGGATTTTACAATTAGGACTTGCCTGAAATTGTAGTGAATTCTTCTTCTAAAGCAGTGACTTCTGTTACCAAATCACATCCTGAACTGAAATAGAAATCTGTAATGGATCTTACTTAATACATAGACAATGAAACTGCTAATATGAGGGGGAGATAACACAAAACAGGTCAATCCTAATATATATAGTGTTAAACACAAATCACTCAACTGTCAAGACTGTATACAACAGAGTTCACTGCAATATTTGTAGTCTTGTATATGCACTGAATTATATCTATAGTGTATATAATTGCATACATGTACAGTACATACTTTCATGTAATGTGTCTTTGTCTATATATATATATATATATATATATATATATATATATATATATATATATATATTTTTTTTTTTAAACTTGAAAATTATATCAGTGAGACCATATGATCGAATTTCTTAAAGCGTGAACATTAAAAAAAACACAAAAATCTCTTTTTTATGGTTTTGCAGGGGGTAAGCCACCTTGTGCCCTCCACACCCCTTGCTAATTTTATATACCAACTCAGAATCCCACTACATTGAGAAAAATGGTAAATTTCCCGATCCACACTGTACTGTGATCTCTGTTCAAAAGCTTCAGGTTTTCAGAAATTCGATCATATAGTCTTACCAATATGGATTTTGAGTTTTTGAAAGCTCGATCAAAGGAGAGGGAGATAGGGACACACACACACACACACACACACACACACACACACACACACACACACACACACACACACACACACACGCACACACATGCATATCTATATAGCTAAGTGCATGATATACATTTATATGTGTGTACATATATATGTATGCATATATACACATATGTGTGTGTGTGTGTGTGTGCGTGCGCACTCTTAAACAGTTTATGCTTGGTATGAATCATGTGACTACAACCTGGGTCTTCAGCTTGTGGGAAAAGCTTATGATTGAAACTTTTCTTATAGGTTAAGTATGGTGCTGTCCTGAATTATTAACTAAATGTTTTCTTCTATAGACCTGATATACATGATTGTTGTTTTTCCAGTCCTATTGATTGTGCATGTTTTATATCAGAAGAATGTTATTTCGATCCTGCAAATAGTGAAACAGTAAGCATGATTTGGAGAACATGTACTATTTCTTTGATTTTGTTTGCTTATGTACTTTTTATTTAATTACAATATTGAATGCTTACTAATGCATGATACATCAAGAGACAAAAAATATTAACTTAAAAAAGAGTAAATATTTTGATAAGAACATACATAAAATGAAAGTCACAGGTATGAAAACTATTATTAGGACAAAACTGTCAAAATTTGACATAGCACACACATAAAAAGAAATCTACATGCATAATAAAGAAATAATATTCAAGTCAACTGCAGAAAATCAATATAGCATATCTGTTGGGATTCATGTAAAGTCTTCTAAGTAGATGGTAATTTAGGGATCTTCTTAAGAAGATCTCATTTTTGAAGTCCAATAGTCTTTGACTTAGTAAGTAATATTGGTGTGAGAGACAGTTCCACACATTCTGGAGTGCAGGGGAAGAATCCAGGGGAGGAATGCTTTAAAGGTGTAACATTAAGTTTCAAAATTGCAGTTATTTGCTCAAATCATATTTTAATCTTTAAAGTGATGTAACTCATGATACTGGATCTCACATTTCTAAGGGTAAACTACCTGATCGTCTGTAGTTTGTAACATTTCATTATTCCCCGCTATGTTTGTATTAGCTGTTTGCATCTTTATATATAAGCATTCCCCTTTCCTTTGAGGACTAACCTTCTATTAATCCTCCTCTCCCTTGCTTTCTGCTTTTTCACCTAATTTCAGATATTTCATGCTTCTTCTAACTCTTAAGTTATTATTCATACTTCCTTTACTTTTTTGTCCCTGGGATAATTGCTATTTAAATGTTTCTTTTGCTACACAGCACTCACTTCCGTACATTAGTGCATATATTTTATGTGACAACAAAGCATACAAGTCTTTACATTTCATACATCCTATTAACTGTCATGAATAACATACATTTTTTATTATGTAAAGTTAAAATGTTTGTATTATGTGACATTTGATCCTTGAATAGTTTTATTTTGACTGATCTTTCTATTCTACTGCCCAAATGCCCTGTCAGTATATACAGTAAATATACCTCTTAACTGTATAAATTTTCGAAGAATGTTTCATATTTTTGGTCTATTTTTCATAAACCTGTGATATTTTGGCAAAACATTACAAGTCATTAAAGACTGAAGTCAGAAAATAATGTCAGACATTTGAGTTTCAGATTTCATACCCTTCAGAAAATTCATGCTAATACAAAACCTGATATTCTGTCAACTTTCTAAATATGACAGAGCAATACTTAAACATTGTCCCTATTTCTGGGCATTTTCCCGCCATTATTTATGGCTTTGTCCAGATTTCCTGCCCTAAGAAGTTGACAGGTATGGCAGGGAACAACAGGATGAATACTCTGGCACATTTATACCAGTTATTTGAAAGTTAAAACATGAAGATGCTGATGATATGTACATATATTTTTAAGTGTTTCCTCTTTTTCTTAATTACAATGGGGCAGACTTTTCAAAAAGATCATCTAATTGGGGCACACATGGGTACATGCATGAGGCAGTATACCCAATGGCATTCAGCTTCATCCAATGGGGTGATTATCTATTTTTAAAAATCTTTATAGACTTGAAAAACTTATCTCCAGTGATAGCTTTTGGCAACAAAATAACCCTTGATATCTGTGCAGGCCATTAAGTGCATGTGTTTTTCCTGTCTGTGTGCTTTTCATGGGTACAATAAAGCCTCCTGCTTTGGATCGGTTTGGCTTGATGCTTCTGTTAGCCCTGTAAATATACCAGGTTGCCAGATTACTGTTATCAAATAAGACAAAACTGAACCTCTTCTTAACCTCTTTAATCTATGCATCTTCTTTTGTCATATTCCCAAAGCTGAGGAAACAGCCATTGCAATGCAATTTCATAATGGTGGCTCTAACCACAGACTCTGATAACAACAAACCCATTAGTCTCCCTTCACTCATATGTAAGGCAATGACATGCATTACCTCAGACCTTAGAAATATGGACATAGGAGATCTATTAACCCTAAATGCCCTTCATTTTTGCTTTCCAAAAGCAGATACTGCCTCCATAGCTTCATTTAAATGTTGCAAAGGGGGGCATAAACTAAACAAAAAAAGAAAAAAGAAACTGTGGCACTACCAGTGACATCTCCCAGCCCTCAGCATCTGTGTTTTGACATGTAAAAAGCTCCAGAAAGTTTCTCTTTCCCCTCACTGGATCAAATGTGCAGTCAATGAGGGAGATGTTTTGGAGTTTTTTATAGTCCACCAGAATAGCATGGTATTTTTGAATAGCTGGTATTCACATTACTGTTTGTGTGTGTGTGTGTGTGTGTGTGTGTGTGTGTGTGTGTGTGTGTGTGTGTGTGTGTGTGTGTGTGTGTGCATGCGTATGTGCGTGTGTGTGTGTGTGTGTGTGTGTGTGTGTGTGTGTGTGTGTGTGTGTGTGTGTGTGTGTGTGTGTGTGTGTGTGTGTGTGTGTGTGTGTGTGTGTGTGTGTGTGTGTGTGTGTGTGTGTGTGTGTGTGTGTGTGTGTGTGTGAATGCTCTGTTTTCAGACCTGCATGTTACCTTGGAAATCCTGCGCTACTAGTGTTATGGACTCTTGGTCATGAACATTATTAACTCTAGGCTCAGCTAACTGTCCTGGAAGTTCTGTGGTACATTCTACAAATGATTACCTCCTAAAACATTTGGTAAATCACTAAAAATTATAGTACGACAATAATGCTATTCATTATAGTTTTATAATTATTATTATTCATAAATTGATTATGAAAGTATCAGGTTTACACCCTTTCCTGTTTATTTTCTTATTTATTAAAATGTGTTTGTTAACCAGAGTTTTTAACTAGATAATTCCACTTGTTAGGAACAAACCAGGCACAATGTGTGATTAAGTGACTTGCTCACAGAAACCCAGTAGACAATGCCTATTATCAGCTGATAAGTTACTTAGTTAAAGAAGTCAGACCCAATAAAGGTCTAGTTGCCATAGAGAGCTCTGGATGTTAACTGGAAGTGTACAAAAAGGCGCTACAGACTTGAATAAGTTAATGAGCTGCTTCCTGTCATGAAGAGTACAGGGTTTGAGACCTCCTTCAGAATGAGAGTGGTGTACTGAGTTGTTTTTTATTACAGCCCTAGCATTTTTGAAGTTATCTATCCATGTTTCCATGAGTACTCCATACAGAATTCTGCTTCATTTCTGTTGCAATAACAAGCATCATGATGAGCTGTTGTGTTTCTATATCTTGAGAAAGTATGAGAGGTGAGCTGATATAAGGGATAGGAGGAGGGCTGTAACACAAGAAAATGACCCTTTACTATCATCAAATGTTGTGGTAGTTAAGGAGGCAGGCATGAGTATCAGGAGCTGTTGAAGGATGAGAATAACAGAAAATGAGACCCACGGTGGTGGTGCTACGGTAGCATTGTCGCCTCACAGTAAGACGCTGTCCGGTTTGATTCTCAGCTAGAGCGTCTTCTGCGTGGAGACATGCATGAATGGGCATACCTTCGTTGAAGGTTGTGCATCAGGGTTGGTAACTTGGCACGTAAAAATCAACTACCAATCATTAGCGGACTGGAGTTCCGCTGTGGCGACCCCTAACTGGGAAAAACCAAAAGACACAAACAAATAAAGTCTTTATTACCAATGGAAACTAAAGTACTTAAACTCATAGGCAGAGAAGCTGTGTAAACATAGAAGGTAAGACAAGGTTGGGAACAGTTAGTGGTCCTCTGACATAGCATACAGGGAAAATGCTTGTATTGTTAACCAGACAACTCATGCTTAGCAGTACAGGTGGTAGAAAGGCTGCACAGTGAGGGTAGGAGTGAGGGACTGATGTCAGCTTGCCCTTCCATGGGGAAGAGAGGCATCCTAGGCATACTGGAATAAGCAGCATAAGTGCCTGGCAAGTTCTGCACTGTGTGAATGGTGAGCCACTTGGAGACCGAGCATGGTCAGAAACATGCATTTATCTTCTGATATAGCACTTCATCTGAGCTTGCGGGGCTGACTCTGAGTAGTAAGGGGTTAAGAGACACTCTCTAACAGCAAAATGACACTACACCAGTGTTCTCAATCTCCTCACCAGCTTGTAAATGGGGTCAGGTAGAATGCAGGAATGCTAAGTCAGGTCCAGTAGACCCAATGAATAAGGAGAGGAACTGGTGGCAGCAGACTGTCATCTGCATGGAGGGTGGTGAGTTAAAGAGCAACTGGAGGGGATAACTAAAGGCAAGTAAGATAAAGACTAATGTAGATGTGAAAGCTGAAGGTAAGTAAGGGACACTTTGCTACCACCAAAGAACAGGGAAGGAGAGAAGCGGTGATTTCCAGTGACATGATAGTTCAACAATGATCAGTGTTAAAGCATGAAGGAAAAAGGAAGTATGGCAGTGGAATGGAGGATGTATAAAAGACAACAGAGACACAGGAAGATTTAAATGAAGATTGTATGCAGGGTCAGGGGAGCTATTCCTGTTACTAGAAGACTGAAAGGAAGCAAAGTAGGACTTAGTCAGCTGGGCACTTAATGGACTCAGGTCGTCAGTAAGGTTTTGTGTCAGTTAACAACAAAGGCTAAACAAGAACTGAAGGCAGAAGGACACATTGTCATTTGATGGTAATAAGGCTGAAAAGACAGACAGCAAAATCTGACGACAAATGTTATTAGCAATACATTTATTATTAGTTGAACTGCAGGATAGAATAGTACTGAACTTATTTCAGTATATTAGGGGCATGATGAACATTTGCTCTTCCCAATAACTCATTAAATTTTATGAGGTTTTAATACAATGTTTTCAGAAAAAATGTACAAATTAAAATGCTCTGAAGCTACTAAGAATGGAAGAAGGAGGGAGATTATCAAAGTTGATAAGAAAGGGTGTTAGTTATTAATTGTATCTTTAAATGGGTAAGAAAGAGTGTTTAAAATTACTTGGTTTTAAAAACAGAGTTTTTGACCATATTGGACTTTGAAAGTAGGGTAGGTGAATTGAAGAGGTGAGGCCGATACAAAAGAATGACAATGGTAATAAATACTACAAAATAGAAAGAATAAAATGCTGCTTCTGTTGTTAAAATACAGAGAGAGTGAGTGAGTGTAAATGGATCTGCAGTGCTAAATGTTATGAAGACAATACTATGTCTGATATAAGGAAGAGGAGGTGTGTATGTGATATAGAATTTCAGAGGGGGAAGCTTACACAAAATATTTTGAGGGGTAAAACAACAATATTAAAGACAAATTAGATTACTAGAAGACAAAAATATTGGAAGGGGAATAGGTTGTTGATGGTCACTGAAAAGCTAAAGCAAAATAAAGGAGTTGAATTACTAATTATATATTAAGTCCAATGCAGGAGTGCACAGGAAGGTATACAGGAAAATTATGTGGAAATCAATGCGAATGGAGTAACCTATCCAACATATCCAATATCTTCAGAGTCAATCTTTCAGCTGCAGTCACAAAACATCACTGCATTAAATGATCACACATCAATCGTCTTACAATGCTCAAAAGTTATTATTTTATTTATCCTCATCTACAAGACTATTAATAACCTAACTTCTCATCTTTCCTCTAAATGTACTATGACACCACCAGCCTGAGAAATGAGTGCTATTGTCAGTCTTGCACAGGAAAGACAGTTATCTGCCCAAATCTGAGTGTTCTTCTTAGTCCTTGGACCTGCACACTAGGATATTCTGCACCTACCATGCAAAGTCTTTCCCTTTATACAAGAATTTAGAAATAACTTGTTAAGGCATCTTGTTTAGGATTTGCATCCTCTGAAACAAATTTAACTATTATGCTATCATGCAGCTAATAATAAATCAACTATTTAGAAAACATGCTGTCAGATATTAATTGGGATACATAGACAAGTACTGTTATACATGTAGAGTACTACTATTTGGGGGGGGGGGTCATTACACAAGGCAGCTCATAGCTAGGAAGACATGTTGTTACATATGGTAATTAGGACTGTGCTATCTGCTATAGATCTTTACATCCTTCTTCCACCTAATGATTTAAATAGTGTAATAAATGCCTAACTTTCTTAAAACATGACGTTAGTCTGCGCATACTGCTGCTATATTATAGGTTCATAGGTTCATACTAGGCTATCTGCCCTGGGGCAATTATAAGCCTAGCCCGATTCTGTATGGCTTAAGCCACCCCTTGATTTGAGTATACTGTGCCCTTTTTAAGGTTTAGTTTACTGTGCCTCTGTCTAATAGTGACACGGGAATAATCCCTGGGACAAACCTACGATCCCCCATCCACCTATCGAGATTCTTCTTGAAGAGATTCAGTGAGGTGCTCTGCCTCACATAAACTGGAATTCTATTCCAGAGCGAAGGGAGCCTCTGGGTTATGAACCTGTCCCTCCAGCAAGTTCTATTTATTTCTGTGCTGAGGTTCAAGTCCCTCGTGCGTGTGGCTCTAAGGGATTTAGATTTACTGAGGTGGAGCATGTCCATTAATTCTGGATTTGACATAGCTTTGTATGTCAGGCATAGATAGCCTCAAAGTAGGCGGTATGCAACTGAGTAGAGCTGGAGTTTTTTTAACCGAGCAGCATATGGCATCTGTTTGAGACCCTTGATCCTCTTGGTGAGATACTTTTGGGGTCTTTCTAATTGATGCAGGTGTCGGGTAAGGTACATCCCAAAAGGGGCATTGTATTCTATGATGGGCCTGATGAGGGATGAATAAAAGGGCACGATTACCTCTCTTGATCTAGATGTGAAACCCTTCGTGATGACGTGGGCTATGTAGAAGGTCTTTCTAACCACTTTGGCAATGTGGTTTTCAAAGGAGAGATTGCTATCAACTTGGGTCCCCAGGTCCCAAATAACTTTCTCTATACTTAATGGGTTTCCGCCTATGTGGTAATTTGTGGGCACATTGTTTTTGCCAAAGGGTATGACTATACATTTTTTGGCATTTAGCTTTAAACCATGGCGCTGGCACCAGTTATCTGTCTCTGTGAGACCTTTTTGAAGGATGTTTGTGTCAGCTGGAGAGTTGATTATGGCGCCCAGTTTGCAGTTGTCTGCGAACTTGGTGAGCCATAGTCCTCCCACGTTTGCCTGTACCTCGGAAAAGTATATACCGAACAAGAGTGGTCCCAGGACAGAACCCTGTGGGATGCCACTTGTGACTGGTTTCGAGTCTGACATGGCTCCAGCAACTCTCACTCTGTGGGTTCTGTCTTTGAGCCAGTTTGCGACCCATCTTGTGACATAGGGGTTTATATTTAAGCTGGATAGCTTATCTATGATGCCCGAGTGGGGTATTGTGTCAAATGCCTTTGCAAGGTCCAGATAGGCTGTGTGGACTACCTTCCCTTCATCTATGGCTTTGGTGACTGTTTCGAAGAAGTCAACCAGGTTCAAAAGGCAGGATCTGCCCTTGACAAAGCCGAACTGGGTAGGATCTTGTGTCTGTTGGTCCCCAATGTCTTTGTTTATGAGCTCCATTATGATCCTCTCAATAGCCTTGCAGATTAAGCTAGACAGGCTTATGGGGCGATAGTTTCCAGGGTCCGTAGAGGCTCTACCTTTGTGGAGTGGGACCACTGTTGTTGTACGCCATTCTGTGGGCACATATCCTGAAGTGAGGCTGAGATTGTATAGCTGTTTTATTTGAGGGATTAGCTCCTCTTGGAGTTCATGTAGGACGCAACCTGGGACGCCATCTGGTCCCATGGAAGCAGCATTTTTTGCTTTGGAGAGGGCAGCCTTCACCTGAGCATCAGAGATGTTTGGGAGGCAGCCCTCTGCCGGGATAGATACTTGCTCTTTGGGGGTGGAGAAGTTTGCACTGAACCTGTCTGCCAGGATATTGGCGATGTCTGTGGGTTCAGTGTATTTTTTGTCGTTTAGAATCAACTCAGAACAAGTCTGGGAGTTGCATCCCAGGTTTCTAACATAACTGAAAAAAGCCTTATGATTGTCTTTGGTGTCCTGTGCAATTTTTCTCTCGAAGCTGGCCTTGGAGGATTTTATGAGGGATCGTAAATTTTTGCTAGTACTAATCAGAGATGCCTTCCCTATTAGGGATTTTGCTCTATCATGTAGTTGCTTCCTCCTTCTGTTGTACATTTTATTTATGACAGGGGTCCACCAGACTGGACGCCTGCCTTTGGATGATTGGGTCTTGGTTTTGTTTGGGATAGCATGATCCAAGCATTCCTGGAGATGTCCGTAGAATGCATTTATATAGGATTCTGCAGTTTGGGCTGTAGTTTCCACTGGCCCTGGGGCCTTGAAGGATTCCACTTCAGTTTTGAGAAGTGAGAAGTTCGCTTTTGAGAAGTTTTTCACTGTGGTTTTCTGGGCTGGGGGTGGGGTCGGGATGTGGACATCCAGTGAAATTAGTTTATGGTCTGATCTTACCAATGAGGGATATACTTCTGGTGTGGAGCATAGAGTCCCCATGTTGGTAATGATCAGGTCTAGTATGTTGTCCCCTCTTGTGGGAGTGGTGACTATTTGTTCCATAGCATTTGAGTTTATAATTTCCAGGAACCTTTGGGCTAAGGTGCTGGGGCTTGAGTAGTGCTCCCAGTCAATGTTTGGGTAGTTGAAGTCGCCCAATATAATGGTGTTTGGAGAGATCTTCATGTTCACCAATGTTTTCAAGAAAGCCGAGTGGGATTCCTGACTTTGAGAGGGTGGTCTGTAGGATGCTATAAACTGAAGAGCAGTCTTGCCCACTGTTAGTTGCACATGGATGGTCTCCGATACTTCGTGCAATGCCACTAACCTGGAGGTGTGGATATCCTTGATAAATATGGAAACTCCCCCTCCTTCCGTGGTTCGGTCTGGGTTTTGGGGCCGAAAAGCATGATATGAGGTATAGCCTGGTAGTGCTGAGGTGCTCTCTGGAGCCTTGAACCAGGTTTCTGTCACTGAACAGATACCAATGTTCTCCATACTGAGGAGAGCTTCGAGTGCGTGCATCTTGAGGTTAAGACTTCTGGCATTTAGCAGCATTACCCTTAGTTTCTTGTTCCTTGTGCTGTCTATGGGGGTGGGTTTGACTTTGAGCCTTGCCTAAAAAAGGCACTATGAGGGTGGCAAGAGCCTTTGCCAATATCCGAAAGCCCAGTGGTGACAGGTGCAAGCCGTCCCTAGCAAAGCAACGTTGCTTGTTGAGCATGTCATCCCAGGCTGACAGACACTGGATCCCCTTTGAATGACACCAAAATTTTAGCCAGTTGTTAAAATTGATCATTTTGTCTTTGTACTGTGGCATCATTCTAGGTGAGGGTAAGATGCTGCTCAAGGTCAGGGTCATACCAGCCTGGGCTACATGATCAGAGAGCTCCTCTATGTCTCTTTTCATGTAGTCCAGGGAGGTACGTCTCAGGTCATTCACACTAGCATGGACAATGATGGAGTCATATTTGTATTTGCTTTGGAGTGACCTGAGTGCTTGCGTTATGTGGCAGTTCCTAGCACCCGACAGGCAGCTCACTGTGACCTTCTCTTTATTCAGCCTTGTGAGCGGCACATCAGTGTGTCTGACAATAGAGTCACCTATTACAAGAGTATCGGGTGTGTTATTCAGCCTTAAGGGCTGTGGCTGCTTGGCACACTGACTTTGTGGGTTATGTGTTGTGCGTGTTTTGTTTTGAGGTAGCGTTTGCTTGGATGTCTGCTTTGGAGGTCTCTGTTGCTTAGGTAGATTTTTATTTAGAGCCTCCGAGTATGTTTTTGTGTATTTATGTATTTGGTTTGCTGATGTGGTGGGACTATGTGATACTGGAATTGTGTTGTGTGAGGTTACCTTCTCCTCCTGACTGGTTACACCAGTTTTGAGATGAGAGAGCTCAGCCTCCAGTTTGGCTAAATAGTTGCATCTCTCACATATATTTGAACCTGTTTGGAGGAGGAGAGGGTTGTCTGTGTACATGAGACAGTTTTAACATTGCCTCAAAATTCCCAGATTCACCAGCTGGACTGGAGAGGAAACCATTGACTGACCTTTGGACATGCTAGAGTAATATAGGGAAACTGAATTTAATGTGGACCAATAGAGGACAGGGTAATCGTAGAGAGTATAAGAGTAAGTAGTGCTTATGGTTTAATAGTGCTAACTTGTAGGATTACTTAATTGGACCAGTGAAGGGCCTTAGAATGAGAATATGGTGTTTAAATTGAGAGATAGAACAGTTCTAAGGGAAAAAGTGAAGAGCAGACTTTGTGGAGCCAGGAATAGTTTAAACCCAATTAGGCGGCGCTGCCCGCTGTTGCGCTATGCTCAAAAATGCGCAAAACTCATTTGTTCTGCCAGCATTCAGTCATACTAATAGCAGATACTCACTCAATTCCTATTTAAAACTAGTTATGTAATGAAATTAATAATGCTAATAACACCCATGCTAGGCAGAACCCTGTTTGCCTGTATGTAATAGTACCACAGAACTTTTATTCTATTTCCTTTTCAATATTTGTTTCAATAAATTGCAAAAGATAGTACATACGTATAAATTGTATCTTGCTTTCTAATCAAACCTACTAAAATTCATTGTACATACATTCATGTGAAATAAGCTCTGTTAATTCTGTGTATTCTGTTGGGTCTATATTAGCAAATCGAAAAACCCTTTAACCGAATACCTAAATGTCGACACCTATAATGCGCACCGCAAAAATCCCGAGCGCACTAAACAGTGAAAAATAAAATAACGAACTGTCATAGTTGGCCAACCCCACCACCTGCTACATACTGCCTACCCAAACAAAATAAATAAACCACATACATACATACACTAACCAAACCCTATTTTTGACCTAAGGTAAAGCACCAAAACCCTACTTCTAACCCTAGACTAAACCCCACAAACACAACTAACTATGCACTATCCTTAACCCCTCCCTAACCTTAAGGTCCGTAACTACTGCAGAAGTCCCCTACAGACATACACCCAAAAAAATAAATAATACACATGCATACAGCTAAATAAAACCCTACTTCTAACACTACACTAAATCGTACATACATTACCTATCTATTAACTTACCTTAACCCACATCCTAACCTTAAAGTCCTATCTACTGCACACTTACGGAGCTATACTACAGATGGGCCAACCATTGCACTTCGACATTTTCATTTTTGCTGTTTCAGACGTTCAGAGTTTCCGTATTTCGCGCAATATGTGTCACTCTTTCCATTTTCGCAATTACGGTCTTTCGCTCTGCTAATAGGAACCCTATTCTTTTACACTTGTGTTTTGAAAGTAAAGAGCCCTTTGGGACCAATCCACTATTCAAGTTAACAAACATCAAGAAATAAAATAAATTCTTTCTTTGTGAGAATACAATAAAACAAATCAGTATCAGTGTGGTGACAAGTCCGGTACAAATAAAGTAATCCAAATAATAGTAAAAAAGATGTCCCTGGAACTGCGAAAAGTGAAAATTATGTTTAATTGATTATCCACCAAGTTGCTAAAATCAGTTCAGTCAAAATGAACACAAATGCTAGAAGCTCAGAATCCAAATGTATTTCAGTGAAAATGTATGCAAATGCTAAAACCTCAGGGTTCAAATGCAAGTGAATTGCATGGATGAGTATATATAGCATTTCAAAGTCACATGAATAAAAAGTTATGTGTTTAGAAGAAATCATATAATAAAAAAAGTCCACGTTTAAAAGGATCCAATGAAACACATAGGGCCGGATTCATGATTGCGTACACGGAGTCTAAGAGTAGAGTAAGACTACATGCAGCCATCATGTCCGACGAGCGATCCAGGTGTGGGCGTGTAAGAGAGCTCCTAAAACGGCTGTTACACGGACAGGGCTGGGACATGCAAATCGCCTCAATTGCAGATGAAAGGCATGCAAATGAAGTAGATTTGCGATTCAGGAAACCCGAACCTGTCCGAGTAAGAGCAGTGTTATTTGCAGAAATGTACTCAGTTGACAACTGAGTACCGTTCTGCAAATAGCAAAACGAAGCCGTGACAGCTCCAAATAAAGGTTGCATCCAGTGCAGGAAGCATGCCAATGGCCAAATATATGGCCATTGGAAATGTTCCCTGATGCAAAATTAAAATAAAAATAAGTTTTTTTTTCCACCGATTTTCGATGTTTAAGCGTAGCGCAGTGCCACACAAAGGGCTGTGCTCTAAAACACAGAATACTACAAATTAAACCCCACAAATGTGGATTTTATTGAAAGTGGTAATGTACAATGCAAGGGAATGGCAGGCTGAAGACAAGATGGCCACCGAGTAGAGGTTGCTAAGGGGGGAAGCTCAGTCTAAGACATGTAACCAAGCATTAGTAGGCAATCCTATGTAAATGAGTGTTAGGATAGTGAATCGCTAGTTTACATAGCAAATGAGCACAGTCAGTGGAGTGTAGTAGTAGGATATGGGGAGTAACAGAGTAGAAGACAGGTGACATCACGAGAGGGGTATGTATGAAAGAAGTGAAGCTCATTGGAGCAGAATGACATGTGTCCGCTGTCATTTAGACATCATGGAAAGAGGTGTGTCAACAGGTGGGCTAGGGAAAGCCAAGAAATGGAAGTTGTATACCGTGGATAACACCAACGTTTCTTGCTGAGCGTGCATGTGCACTTGTGCGCGCCTGTAAACCTGAGTAAGACAGAGTGCTCACGTGTAAGCGTGAGTGCGCGCGTTTAAGCTGGAGTAAGCATGTATACTGCTGTTTAAAGAGTTGTAAGTGAGTTTGCGCTGGTGTGTGCACATGTTAACCTGAATAAGCAAGTTTTAGTCTGTGTAAGCATGTGTGCGTGCATGTTAGCTGCTGTGCGCATGTTTGCGCTTGTGTGTGCGGCGCTTCCCACTGAGGAAACAGAAAGGAAAAAGGAAGCACAACAAATAGTAGGAAGCTACCAGGGAGTACTAGCAGAGCTAGCAGGTGAAAACAATCAGAATCAGGCAATTACACAGGCAGTACACTAGCCCAGCCCAGCCTAGCACTTAAAACTCTGCCAACAACAGTCCATTATGTTTCTCAGAACAGACACTGCAGTAAGCTAATAGAAGTGAAAACTGAAAAAGCTTTACTGAGACAAAGAAATGTTAGGGGCTGCCATTGCTGTTATAAGGCGACATATGCAATATGCTGAGGGTGGTGACAATGGAAATGCTGCTGGACAACCCACAGTGAGGAGACAGAGAAAAGTGTACAGGCCCAGGGTAAGCTACCAGGGGCTACATGCGCTGGACATAGTGAAGCACAATAGAGTGGACAGAGACCTCCTGCAGCAAATTGTTGAGCTGTGCAGGCCATGCCTCATACACAGAACCAACAGAGGGGAACCCATCCCAGTGGAAATCAAGGTATGTGTTGGCCTAAGAATATTAGCAACAGGTACCTTCCAGAGACCAACTGGTGATATGATGGGGATATCACAGGCATCAGCATCCAGGGTACTACACCAGTTCCTGGATGCCATGTCAGCACATGTTGGTGATCATGTATATTTCCCCAATTCCCGTGAGGTATTGGCCAGCAATATGCGTCTCTTCCAGCAAATAGCAGAATACCCTGAGGTAGTGGGTGCAATAGACTGCATGCACATACGCATCAAAGCACCAGCTGGCAAGCGGGGTAGGGTCTACTTCAACCACAAGGACTTCCCCTCCATCAGCTGCCAGGTCGTGTGTGATGCCCAGGGCATAATACTGAATGTGTGTGCAGGCTGCACTGGAAGCTACCATGATTCCCATATCTGGCATCTGATGCAGCTGTACCAGACATTTGCCAATGGGAACATCCCACATGGTCACCTAGTGGGGGATGCTGGCTATGCACTGGAGCCGTGGCTGATGACACCCATCAGAAATGCACACACACCTGAACAGGAACGCCATAATGAGGCACATGCACAAACACATAATGTAATAGAGCGTGTGTTTGGGCTGCTCAAGTCATGGTTCCGGTGCCTGGACACATCTGGTGGAGCCTTGCAGTACTCACCAACTACATGTACCCAAATTGTCACGGTATGTGCTATGCTACATAATATGATCCTGTGAAAACAGCTGCAGCAGGACCAGCATAGGCCTGGCCCAAACAGCCCCCCACCATTGCCAAGGCTATCGCAGGCAGAGCATGACTCAGAGGAACAACCTGAGCCTGCCACAGTAGGCAGAAGGAGGCGTGCCCAGTATGCTTTGGCCTTGGCAAAGAGGCAACACATAGCACATACACTGACTCAGTAGGAACTCTGGAAATGATACCCCTCTCCGACTCGCACCTAAAGAAAAAGGGATGCCTAAGTTGACACTACCTGTTTCCAAACATGTGCAGGGAGTGTAGTATGTGCATCTGACATAGGCAGCCCTGCAGCACCACCTAAGGCATGAATGCCATGTGTTAAGCAATATAAAGCAGTGCTAAACAGCAATTACCACCATGTAGTATATGCAAACAAAATCGCTCACACCAACTAGCACAACTGTGGTCAATGTTCAGTAATATTGGGCAACATCCAGCAATGTTGGTGAATAGTGAGCAATGTCGGACAAGCCTGGTCTAAGTAGGGCATAGCTCAACAAAAGCCATCATGCTCATATTTGTTTAACAGGCCCTTAAGCAGTCTGGTCTGCTCAGTATGAAAATATAAAGCAGTGATGGGCCTCAAACCCAAGATATTGTGCATTATAGCCAAAGTACTGAACCACTAAACCATGACAGTATTACAGTGGTCTTCCTGTATGATGGAATGTTGATAAGTCTATGCAAAGTATTCCATGGAAACCCTGCAGGCACAGCATAATCCTTGTTGAGTTATGACACAAAGGTGAGTCCTGCAGTGAGAACAGAACCTGACTTCCAACATACACAGTATAAATGTTAATACTGGTCATGTTCGCACACATCAGCAAATGTAGTGGACCTCAGATAGCAACATACTGAAGGGTCATACTGGGCATGCTCACACACTTGAATAAATGAGACAAATGTCAGGCAACAAAACATGGAATGTCAGAACTGAGCATGCTCACACACTTAGGCCATGTCTGAGTACAGCAGTGGGCCACGCATATCTGGCAGTTGCATGTGTTAACCCAGGAACCTGTCACTATACAGCAATCTGCCCTGTGCACACAGTTATATGACAACAGACACATCTATAATATAGTGGAACCCTGTCATAATCAAATATGTTCTGCAGATACTGAAGGTCTTCATGGAAACTGGTAAAGCAAAGATGATAAAGACCTGCAAACAGTATCAGCAATAAACATTGTGCATCTTGAACATTAGCATAGGTTCAGAGGTAGATACTAGGCTATCTGCCCTAGGGCATGTACAAGCCTAGCCAGAGTGTGTTTGGCATTCACAACCCTGTCAGATTACTACACTGTGTGTGTGAATAGTAGGTCACACAAGATAGCCCATGTACACTTATGCTAGTGTGCCTTTGTCTAGCAGGGACACAGAAGATATCCCAGGGGTAAATATACAATCACCCATACAGTCTTCAAGATGTCTCCAGTAGGTGGTCAGTGGGTGGCTCTGCCTATGTGAAGCTGGGATTACATTCTGTAGTGAGTGGAGCCTCTGGGATAAGAATCTGTCCCTCCACAATGTCCTATTAACATCTGTGCTGAGGTATACGTCCCTGCAGTGTGTAGCTCCAAGGGAGTTGGATATGCAGAGGTGGAGCATGTCCAGTAATAATGGTTCGGGTATAGCTGTAAACAATAGGCACACATCATATCTGAGTAGGTGGTAAGTGACTGAGTAGAGCTGGAGGTACTGCATCTGAACTATGCAGGGCATCTGTGTGAGTCCCTAGATCTGCTTGGTGAGAACCGTCCGTGGCCACTACAGTTGCTGCAGGTGTCAGGTAAGGTACACCCCAAATGTGGCATTGTAACCAAGCATGGATGTGATGAGTATAGGGGCACAATGACCTCACTCAATCTAGATGTGAAACCATATGAGATAAGGTGGCACACATAGAAGGTGTGTGCAACCACTTTGGCAATGTGAATGTTAAAGGCGACAGTACGAACAAGTGATGTCCCCAAACCCCTAACAACCCCTACCGTATGTAATGGAGTACTACCTATTTGGTAATGTGTGGGCATGTTGTTACTCCCAAAGGGGATGACTATGCAACTAATGGCATTTAGCTGTAGGCCATGGCTCAGGCACCAGTCATCCATCTCTGTGAGACCCTGATTCATTATGCATGTGGCGGCTGAAGAGTTGATCATGGCACCCAGTTTGCAGTCAAGTGCAAACATGTTCAGCCATATTCCGCCTGTGATAGCCTGTACGTAAGACAAATATATACTGAACAAGAGAGATCCCAGGACCAAGCTGTGTGGGATGCCATGTGTAACTGGTGTATAGTCAGACATGGCACCTGCAATTCTGACCATATGGGTACTATCCCTGATCTAGGTATCAATCCATTGTGTGAGATATGTGTCCAAATTGACGCTGGTGAGCCTATGCATAATGGCCCAGTGGGTTATTGTGTTGAATGGTTTTGCAAGGTTTAGGTAGGCTATGTGGATAGCCATCCCTATGTCGATGGACCTGTTAGCCATTTAAAGAATACCTATAGGATCAAGAGGCAAGATCTGCCCACAACAATGCTGAAATGAGTAGGACACAGTGTCTGTAGGTTCCCGATGTCTATGTGTAGGAGTCCTATGACAATATGCTCCATAGCTTTGCAGAACAGGCTACATAGGCTTATAGGGCAATATTGTCTGTGGTCCGTTGTGGCACCAACTCTGTGGAGTGGGACCACTGTTGCAGTACGCCATTCCTTGGGTACATATCCTGTGGTAACTCCGATATTGAACAATGATGTAATGTGAGGGTTGCGTTTGTCATGATGCTCGTGTATGATGCAGGCTGGGACACCATCTGGTCACATCGATACTGTGATGTACGCTGTGAGGAGGGCAGCACTCACCTGTTACTGTGTGATGTCAGGGAGGTTATACTCTGTTGGGATGGATAGTTGCTCCTTAGGGGGGGTGGGTGGGAGACATCTGCACTGAACCTGTTTGCCAGGATGTAGGCAATGCCAGTGGGTTCAGGGTAGGTTTAGTCAGTATGCAGTAACTCACAGCATATCAGTGAGTGTCCACCCAGGTTCCTGACATAACTGAAGAAGGCCGTGTGTTAGTCCTACATGTCAGGTGCAATTGTCTGGTAGAAGTGGCCCTTAGAAAAGTCCATGAGTGATTGTAGCTGTCTGCTAGTACAGATCACAGATGCCTTCCCAGTCTGGGATTGTGCTCTATCATGTAGTAGCGTCCTCCTGACGTTGTACAGCTTATTAATGGCTGGGGTTTACCAGACAGGTCCCCTGCCATTGTAGTAGTGGGTCTTGTTGTTATTTGGGTTAGCACAATCCATGCAGTCCACTAGGTGTCCATAGAATGTGTATGTAAAGGATGCAGCAGTGTGAGCCGTATATGCCACTGTCTCAGGATCTCTGAAGGATACCACCTTGCTTCGGTGAAGTAAGATGTTGGCTCATGAGAAGTTCACCAAGATTACCCAGGATGGGTGTGTGGACGGTATATGTATGTCCTGTGAGATACATGTATGTTCTGACCTTACCAATGAGGGGTATATCACTGGTGTGGAACATAGAGTCCCCATTTTGGTGATGAGCAGGTCCAATATGTATTCCCCCTTGTGGCTGTGCTGACTGGTTGTGCCAAAGCATATGAGTCCACAAATTGTAGTGACTGTTGGGTGAGGTTGTAGGGGCTTGAATAGTATCCCCAGTCAATATGTGTGTATATGAAGTCACACAATATAATGGTGTCTGTGGAGACCTTCATATTCTCCATAGTTCCCACAAAAGCCTAGTGTGGTTCCTGAGTTTGGGAGTGTGTTCTGTAGCAGGCAACAAACTGAAAGGCAGTATTGCACAATGGTAGTTGTATATGTATGGTCTGTGATGCTTGGTGCTGTGCTACTAACCTGGAGGTGTGTGTATCTGTGATGTATATGGATACTACCCCTAGTTGTGTTGTCTGTTCCAAGTCTTGTTGTCAGACAGCATGGTATGAAACATAACCTGGTAGTGCTGGTGTGCATAAGCGAGCCTGAACCAGGTGTCTATCAGTGCACAGATATTGCTCTCCTCCATGCTGAGGAGAGCCCTGAGTGGCCACAATATGAGGTTAACACAACTATTGTTGAGCAGCATTACCCTTAGTTTCATTTAACCTGTAATGTCTATGGAGGTGGGTTTGTCTTCTGAGCCCTGCTTAAAAAAGGCACTCTGGTGGTAGCAAGAGCCTTAGCCAGCATACCAAAGTCCAAGGGTGACAGGTGCAAGCTGTCCATAGTGAAGCTACGTGGCATGTTGAGCATGTCACCATATGCTGACAGACACTGTATCCCCTATGAATTAAACAAATTTGTTAGCCAACTGTTAAATGTGATATGTATGTCCGTATACTGTGACATCATAATTGGTGGGTGTAAGATGCTAGACAAGGTCAGGGTCATACTGGCCTGGGCTACATGATCAGAGTGTACCTCCATGTATCATGTCATGTGGTCCAAGGAGTAACGTCTGAGGTTACACACACCAGCATGGACAATGATGGTGCCAGTCTTGTACTTGCTTTGGAGTGACCAGTCAGGAAAATCCTGTCACCCAACAGACAGCCCAAAGTGACTATTCCCTTGTCAGGGCTGGTGAGTGGTATGTCAGTGTGTCTGAACATAAGTGTCGCCTATTACAAGTGTATTAGGTGTGTTGTTTAGCCTGAAGGGCAATGACTGTGTGGCACACTGACATTGTGAACTTTGTGATATGTGGGTATTGTAGTGGGGTAGCAGGTGTGTGTGTGTCTGCTTTGGAGGTCTCTGCTGCTTAAGTAGAGTACATTTACAGCATCCAAGTATGTCAATGTGTGCTAATGTGGTTTGAGTGCTGTTGCTAGAGGATATGTGAGACTGATATGTGGTGTGTGTGGTTACCTTCACCACCTGATAGACTGTGCCAGTCATGGGTCGAGAGAGTTCAGGTCCCTGTATGTCTATATAGGTGCATCTCACACATATATCTGAGTTTGTCGGGAGGAGGAGAGGGTTGTCTGTGTACATGAGGCAGATGTGACATTGTGTCAATATCACAATATTCACCAGCTGGACTGAAGAGTACACACAAAACCGACTCCTGGACATGCCAGGATATTATCATGACATACCCTGTAGCCTGATCACAAAGGATCAGTAGGGTGTTAAGCATGTAAAAGAGTATAATAGGGATTAATGCTCATGTTCGTTAGTGTTTTGTAAAGAGGAGCTGAGAAGGAGTCCAAACTGAATCATGACACTTCCTTCAGCTATGTCATAAATATCAATGTACACCCATATATGTCCTGAGTCAGGGCCAACTGTACCTGAGTGTCAATGCCGACATCATGACAGACAGGCCCATATGTACATACCCATCCCCCACTGACAATAGTCCATATCATCATACCAGGAGATATCACATGTAGCAGGTGGAATACATTGATTCCCAATATGTGTCATGCACAAACTACAGAACAAACAGATCATGCACCTGAACAGTCAGCTGAGCCACAACCCCTACACAGGATGTGGAACCGTTGAATGTGTCACAGCTACATATGGCACTCCCCACAAGTGTTGGTGCACAACAGACCATGGGAAATCAAGTCCAGTACGCCTATGAGGTCTGATCTGCAAGGTCATGGAGTCCATCATGGTTGCAGTCATAAACAGAACTATTGGAAGCTGACACACACACAACCCTACCAACTGTGGTATGTTCATGTGTGGATCATGGTTCCCAAACATGCTAGACTGTTCGCAAGGCAGCCACCCAGGACATACATCAATGAACACATCTACATGTGTCACATAGACTTTGAATAGCCCTTTATCAACATCCCAGACACATGTAGTATCCACAAAACCGAGAAGCTGTGCATAAATATGTGTTGACATATGACGGAATGTCAGTGTGTCCACAGATAGATCATGCAAGGCAAGGATACTGAGGTCATGTTCAAGCTGTTGACACCTGCTGACCCACATGGACCATTCCTGGAATGGCATAAAACAAAGTGTACACACATCAACATGTCCAGTCTGATGATGTCACCATCCTATAAATACAGCAGGAGAAGGAAAACCAGCTAGCAAAACAAATAGCACGCTGTGTTAATGCGTCACTTTCCAGTACCATAACATAGATAGGTAGGAGTTTGAATCCTGCAAAGTGTGTGTGTGTGTGTGGTGGGGGGTGTATATGTGTGCAGTTTCCTTTGAGAGGTGTTCCTTTTTTGGAGACTGGAAAACTCAGTAAAGGAAGTAAATTCCTCTTTGGAAATTCTGATGATGTTACCATCCTACAAATACTGCAGGAGAAAAGAAACCAGCTAGTAAAGCGAATAGCCTGCTTTGTTAGTGCTTTTTTTCTATAGTATCATGACATAGTTAGATAGGAGTTTGAATCCTGCAAACAGTGAGTGTGTGTATATGTGCAATTGTCTTTGAAAGGGGTTCCCTTTTTGGAGACTGTGAAAACACACTAAAAGAGGTACATTACTCTTTGGAAAGTCTGATGATGTCACCATCCTACAAATACTGCAGGAGAAGGAAAACCAGCCAATAAAGCAAATAGCACGCCGTGTTAGTGCGTTTCTCTCTAGTATCATAATATAGTTAGACAGGGGTTTGAATCCTGCACACAGTGAGTGTGTGAATGTGTGTAATTGTCTTTGAAAGGAGTGCCCTTTTTGGAGACTGTGAAAACAAACTGAAGGAGGTACATTCCTCTTTGGAAAGTCTGATGTCACCATCCTACAAATACTGCAGGAGAAGAAAAAACAGCTAGTAAAACAAATAGCGTGCCGTGTTAATGTGTCACTCCCTAGTATCATAGCATAGTTAGGTAGGGGTTTGAATCCTGCAAATCCTGACTGCGTCTGTATCACTGTTGGTCAACATGGTGTGGGTTTTGCTTTTACTATAGTATGGTGACAACAGTAAGTGCACTGCAGACATCAGGTATCTGTGTGGCAAATATATATGTGTACATGTCCCCTCAATCAGTACATAGGTGTGAAGCCTGCATACTATATGAATACATTTGTTTCCATTGACAGGTTGTGCCACTGCTACTCAGATCATAGGTCACATATGTATGTATGTGACATGGCTGTCCACTGTCATGTTCTGTTGCCAAGGTCATCTGTGGCACACACACCCATGACAGTTACTTAAGAGTAGTGTGAGTGAGGGTATATGCCTGGGGTATATGTCAGACATGGTCATACACAACAAAGTCTGCCAAGAATGGACAGTCTTTATAGGTATACGACTGCCTTGTGGATATGCATTCAGGCCTCTAATGTCTGTGATACATTTTGGGACTCCACAATACCTATGGATATGTGGATACCAAGGGACACATGACATAACATGGGTCTGTATGTACACAATGGTACCTGACATACATGTTGAGGGCTACCACCGGTGTGGTACTGACGGGATAGTATGTATAGTACATGAGGATGACTATGCCATAGTTGGCTTACTGCTATACAGCATGTATCACACAACAGGTATCTGTCTGTATGATACCCTTGTGTAGGATATGCGTCCCATCCAGGGAATGCATTGTAGGCCATTCCATGCATTCCCAGATTTGGATAGACACATCCCTAGTGTGTCTGCATGTACCTAAGGGGGCTATATGACACACAGGTGTGGTCACAGTAATGGGTGGCTGTCATCACCACTGGTTAGTGTTATAGTGTAGAACCGGAAGGATCCAATTGATACTGGGTTCCCTACTACTGTGTGTCATTTGTCAGGACATCATCCAGTGATTGCTTATAGTCATGCTATTGAGGTTGTGTATACTTCCAGATTGTAAATCATTTACTGATATTAACGGTGTCACCCGCAGAATAGTGTCAACCCATGTCATACACACGTCTACCCATGTTAGTACATAACTGTAGTAGAATGCATACTGGCCATTGAAAGATGCAATGGGATGTTAATAATGTGTACAACAGGGTATGCCACATGTCCCATGTGTCCACTATGCACATACATCCAGGCAGTGCACACCCACCATATTCACAGATGTACACTTGCTAATCTGTACTGCACACATCACACACGTACTATCCACTCGCTAACACATGCTGGCAACACATCACACATCAGCCAAGTGGCACATGGGTGGATAATACATACTCAGACCTAACAGTGGTGTAAACAATGCTACATTGACAATCAGAGCTTTGATGCATAATGTCTGCTCAGATATACCTACAAGGATGTAGTTAGACTTCCTTGTTGACAACTCGCTATTACTGTTACACTGCTATAGTGTCACCCTGTGCATCAGCACCATGTTAGCCTGTCCCTCTGTCGATAATGCAGATGACAGGAAGCGGCACAGGTGTCATCATATGCACAGGGCATTTTGTTGTTTGCCAGAGCCTGACATTGGCCCATCCAATCGACATGTCTGTGTGTGTGTTTGTGTGAGGGACAACAGTACAGCATGGGCCAATGTTGATGTAATGTGTGTGTGTATGTGTGAGCCCCAGTTGTTTGCTTAATGTGTGTGTGTCTGCATGCACACAGCTCCACCATGTGGCTGCCATATACGGTGGTTTGTGGGACAGCCACAGACTGTACCTGCTTGGCTGTACAGATCACTGTCTCTGGCCACGGACACAGTACCTGTGCCTGGCAGGGGTGCTACGGATGGTATCAGGTACCAACTCTGACTGGGTGCTGTCATCAGAGGCAGAGGTATGATGACTGGACCCATGTCCCTGCTGGGACTGACCAGAGCCACGTGCACGTGGTCTACTGGGATGGACAATGGACAGGCCAGCCTGGTACTGCCACTACAGGAGCGGCTGTGAGCTGTGGGCTGTCCGGGACCACTGCCAGCTGTTGCTGGCATGCGTCCGCGTTGACGTCGCAACCATCCCGCATGGTTCTGGCTCGAGGAAGACATGTTGTGGAGGGCATCTATTGTCTCCCCCCAACATCTATCAATGACCTCGGTGTATGTCCGGATGGCACCGGCAAGGTCACGGATGCTGTCATTGATAGCAGTGTTATGTGCCCTCTGCGCCCTAAGTCCCTGCCAGGTGTACCGTTCCATACGTGTCTAAGCCTGCATTACAGCCCGGAACATAGTGGTCATCGTAAGACCTTTGAGGGCACGCCTGCCAGGGGCAATACGTCCAGTGGTGCTCCCCCGATAACCCCTGGACCTCCGCCTGTGTGGTACCATTCTGGGTCTATGGCTATGGCTGCTGTGAGGGGATGCACATGCCATGGGTACCACACTCTCCTGGTCGATGCCAACTGTATGCTGTTCCTCCTCTATGGCCATTGGTGGTGAGGGATGTAATGGCAGTATGAGTGTGTGCATAGATGGGGTTGAACACTGTGTACTGTCGATTGGTGGACCAACGACAGATCCTGTCAAATCTCCCTGTGCCAAAATATATGTGTCATCATCACCACTATCCGTGGCAGTGGCTTCAGGTCACCTGCTGCTTTCGCCAAGCCCTACCTCAGTACCTGTGAGAGGAAGACAGAAAACACATGTTATGGTCTGCACATGCACACATGCACACATGCACACATGAACACATGCACACAGGCACACAGGAACACATGCACACAGGAACACATGCATACTCCTCACTACAGCAGATACACACACACAACAGAAATCCAAATCATACTCGATACTGGCTGAAGGTGGGTGACAGTATCACAAGGCAAACAGTTATGCACACGTGTCAGCATGCAGAGTAGGTGTTGTTCAAGTCCATGCAGTGTGAGTGTAGACAGCCATAGTTAATGACAGTGTACATGGCTGTGGTGCATGTGTGTACATGTTCAGTGATTGCCTACACCCTGGAACACAATGTGTACAAGGACACAACATTTTTGTGCAAGTATTATAAACTCTGCAATGTCCTGTGCACCATCACACACAGGTATACATACCATGGCTGCGTGTGTTATCTATGTGTCACATGTCTGATTGCAGTGTCTGTGTCTGTAGCAGATAATTGTGGACACAGGTGTAGCACATGCATGCTATGTACACACACGGGATGAGTGGTGCATGTATACATGATGGGATACCAATCCTGGACATGGCCATTATAACAGTATGGGGTGTTGTACCATTAGCCATCATTACCATGCATCATGTGGTCACTCAAGGCCACTAAAGTGTGCTATACCACCACCTAGCATGCTGTACCTGAACTGCAGTGCCGTGGCTAAGTTCACAATTACACAGCCATGTTGCACAAGGGTGTGTGAGGTGTCCAATAGGGAGCATTGCCTAACATGACTGTGTTATGTGTTGAGGAGTGTTGCACAGCCCCATGCTAGGCCCCTACCCCTCAGGTTTAGTATGTGTGGTGTGTGGATGACATGTGGGATACTGAAGTGTGACCTGGCAGTGGGTGTCTGGTTACACTATGTGTAGCATGTTGAGGTGTACTGCGTATGACAAACATGTTATGTTGTGTACATGTGTGTCAACTATGCCTATCCAATGTGCAGTACAGTGTTGCCACATTTGTGTCTGATGCTCTGTGCATTGCATGTGATTGAGTCAGCTACTGACATTACTGAGATGTTTCACGTCTCACAGCAAACATGCACATCATGCATTATGCATAGGTGTGTTATGTGTACATGGCCTACACCTCACCTATGACATGCACAGTTCAATACCAAGTTTAAAGTGTTAACACACTCACCAGCATGTAACGTCTGCCCTGCTGTCACACCAGAGGGACCTGAAAGAATATGACACAGTTTGTCAGTGGCCACAACTGTGGCATTGCTACTGTGAGTGTGCTAATCTACAGTAGAACAACAGGCATAGGTGTACAGATACTATTCAAATTATCAGTATTGCACACAATAAGCAGCACAACTGCTAAACACAGTACACATCTCACACATGCATAATCGAACAATACAGGTAACAGTAGTCTACAGCTAGGGCATGTTGCCTGCACCCTCCATGTCACCATGCTGGATGGCTCCGGCCTCCATGATGACACATGTGTGATGTTGTTGTTGCTGTAGGCCAGGAGCCACCACACTTAGCAGCAGTTCCTCCACTCTGGTGAGGGGGGGATGTATGGCCACCCCACCACCTGTGGCAAGCTGTTGTCTGTGGATATCAGATGCACGCCGCTGGACATGTCTAATTAAATCACTGCAGTGATGGCATACCTGCTCATATGTCTGGTTATGCATGCCTATGTCATTTACCCGACAAACAAGTTCTTGCCACAGTACAGTACACTCCTGCTGGTGCTGGCTGGACCTTGAAAACAGCAGGGTATAGTGCTGAACCAGGCTTTAGTGTATTTCCTGTTCCTCTGCAGCTGTGTAGCAGGGTTTCCTGTGATGAGCCATAAGCCTGGAAGACAAGTAAACGATGTGTGAGCAAGTCATGTGGCACACTTAACATTATACAGTACATATATCAGTTAACTGCCATATATAGCATCTGTTCGTCTGTCAGAGGATACACACATTCAATACCACATAGTGCTCAGCCCACAACTGGCTGACAGTACCTGCTACACTCCATATGACACACCAGTATACACCAGTACTCAGCTCACTGTTTGGGATCCAATGCACAGCCTTGCCAGGGGGGTACATATCAAGCTAATGCATGCAGAAATATGTCATCCATTGCAATGAATGTGAAGTACACTTACAGTATAACCAGTAACCCACCCTAGTCATTGATGCCATACCCCTACCTAACATATGTGCACAGTTGTTAATATAGCAGGCATACTGCTGTAACAGAGTATACATGTTGCTAGGTACACACGCAAACCCTGCATCACACATGTGATTGCGGACATGGTACAGGCATCATTACACACACATCAGACATTCATACAACACACAATGTATGCCAACACAGATGAGCATTTGCTATGTACCTTACAGTATTGTGTGCCCCTACTTACAGATACCTATGCCTGAGGAATGTAATCTGTGCAGACTACAGGAAACACACAAAACAGTGTTACCAGGGAATGTGAACATACACCATACTGTGCTGTTTAGGCCTACAGCTTCAGGTGGTACAACAGTTCAAATGTCGGCTGGATTCACCAGCAGTACCACTTACTGAGCATGCATGTATTGCTTCAGCCTATGATGGGGACACTACAGTCATACACAAGGAATTACGTCACAACATATACCATCCTACTATGTCGGCATCCCAATAACTGACACATCTTTCTCTGGCCTCACACTTAGACACAAACGACCATGACAGAAACAACCTCACACTTAGCTATCACACCATCACAGACCTTACACACATTCACTGTCACACTCATTCCACCTCACATAATAGGTATTGCACTGTGTACATGTCTGTGTGCATTGTGTCATAAGTAGGTAATACGCTATTGTCCCTGGGGCCTACAGCAGCCTAGCTATATGCTACCCTGGCCTGTGACACACATGTAATTAGATTTCACTTCCTCCTGTCAACCGGATACACAGAGGTGATTCCCAGGGTGTGTTACCTATCCCCCAGACAATCATCAGGGGTATGTCTGACATCTGCTACTGAGGAGCCTTGTTTGTTCATGCTGGTTGGTTTACTCCAGAGTATGGCATATTTGCCAATAGGAGCCTATCCCTCCAGCATGTGCTGTTTAGTGAGGTTGCAGGGACTAGGGACCTAGGCCTTGTAGCCCGGTGGGATTGTGAGGTGTTGACATGGTGGTTGTCTGACTGCTATGGGTGTGGCATACCTCTGTATGTTTGGCAGAGGTAACCTCTGGGTGGCCGGTATACAATGCACTGTAGCTGTGGTTATGTGAGACAGTCTGCATAGGGTATGTGTTTCAGAGCAGTATTACCCTTTGCGAGGTATGTCTGTGGCCTTTCCACTTGCTGTAGTTGTCATGTGAGGTACATACCACATGGGGCATTGTGATGAGTACAGGGGAATACTATAGCAATAACCCACGCCTGGGTGTGGGTAATGCTGGATTTACCCACGGTTCGCCCTCGGGACCAAACAAAGCCAACCATGGGTAAATACAGCATTACCCACACCCAGAAGTGGGTTATTGCTATTATACCATGACATTATTTAAGAAAAGAAACTATTACTTTTCTTAAATAATGGCATAGTATAATGCCTGTTTACTGCCCTTCCGCAGATGTCTGGCATCCGCGGCAGTTCTGATGTACTGCGGCGCCTGCGCAGTACATCAGAACTGTGGGCAAACAATGGAGCAAGATCTCCGTTGCTTTTTTACTGTTTCACTATGTTAAATGGGTTTAACATAGCGAAAGTTTTAAAATAAGCAACGGAGATGTCCATTGCTTATTTTAAAACTGTCTCGCTATGTTAAACCCATTTAACATAGCGAACAGTAAAAAGCAACGGAGATCTTGCTTTCTCCGTTGTTTTTAAACTCTCGCTATGTTAAATGGGTTTAGCATATAGACAGCTTTAAAATAAGCAACGGAGATCTCCATTGCTTATTTTAAAGCTGTCTCGCTATGTTAAACCCATTTAACATAGCGAGACAGTGTTTTAAAAATAGAGTTATACTAACGGAAAAAAGTCCGGGCGACCGGACCTTTTTCCATTAGTATAACTCGATTTACAATGTGCACGCTGGCCAATCAGCGTGCACGTTTTGGGAGGGTCATGGTATAATGATCTATATTTCCGTACATGACACATCGTTTGTGATTACACGTACCACGTAGACAGATTACAAGACTAGTGTGGCACTGTGAATATCAAAGGGGAGGCTACTGTCCACCTGTGTCCCATGTTCCCTTCTGACACCTTCCGTGTTAGTCAAGCAACCACCTATCTGGTAGTTAGTGGGTAAAGTGTTTTGGAACTGCAGTATCAACACTAGTGTTCAGTCCATGCCTTGGTCACCAGACACCTGTTGCAATACGTCTGACCCTGTGTCTCCCTCATTCACTATATATATATATATATATATATATATATATATATATATATATATATATATATATGTATATATATATATATATATATATATATATATATATATATATATATATATATATATATAAATATTTATATACATATATATTTATATATCACTCTATATATACATATATATATATATATATATATATATATATATATATATATATATATATATATATATATATATATATATCTGTATATATATATATCCATAGATATCCATATATATCTGCATATATCTATATATCTGTATATATATCTACATGTATATATATCTATCTATGTATATATATATATATATATATATATGTATATATATATATATGTATATATATCTATATATCTATATATATATATATATAAATATATATATATATATATATCTATATATATATATATATATATATATACACATATATATATATGTGTATATATATATATATATATATATGTATATATACACATATATATATATATATATGTGTGTATATACACACATATATATATATATATATATGTGTATATATATATATATATATATATATATATATATATATATATATATATATGTAGAACAGTTGTGAGACATACAATTATGTAATAATATTGCACAGTGTTGTGCAGAATGCATTTCGCTGTCGTCAGGCCATAGCAGACCTCACTGGCTGTAACTCAGTCCCACAGCATTTAACCACCACATGACATATACCTGCACTGCTTGCTGTTTTCAATGCCACACACTACAACCTACATAGATATGTGCACATAGCAACCTTCAGATACGTATATATGTCCAGCCTTCACTAACAGTTGCAGTATGTCCCTTGCCCTATGCACATCTGCATATACATATAGATACGGACTGCTACCACATAAGGAGTGTTCACAGAATGTAGAGTACCCTTCAGACACATCATTCGGATGCCAGAAAATACATCTGTGTTACATACCTTACCTTTGTATTTCTCACCTCAGTCTGTTGTACCTGTTGATGTTTTTTTTTTTTTATTTGTTTAGGTTGGTGTCTTCCACTGCCTCTGTTTGTTTTATTTTTTGTTTTGGTTGGTTGGTGTCTCCAACCGCTTCTGTTTTTTTTTTTTTTTTGGGTTGGTATCTCCAACTGCCTCTGTTTGTTGTTATTTATTGGGTTGGTCTCCAAATGCCTCTGTTTGTTTGTTTGTCTGTCTGTCTGTCTGTCTCTCTCTCTCTCTCTCTCTCTCTCCAGTTGCTGCAATGATATTATTGCATGTGTGGACTGCAAGTACAGGCTGCTTTTGTAGGTATCTGCACATGTGCATGTGATGGCCACTGCACCAATTGGTGCCCGCCATTTAGTAATTGCATGCAGCCTGCTGTGTGGTAATTGCAATTCTCACTGTGATTTCAGGACACTGCTATAAAATGATAGGTTAGGTAGGCAGAGGCCTTTCAGTTTTGCAAGGTGTGGACCATGCTTGTTAGCTGTGGACACTGTTGTGTCAGTCAGAAGGTTGGTATATGTCTCATATCTGAAGCTGGTTTGTAGCCAGTGAAATGCATGTTGTACTGAAACCTGACTGTTGCTTCTTCCAGTACACTCTTCTCAGCTTGTAAGTTTACTCACACCTCCTAATGCTAACACTGGATACATGGGAGCATGCACTTTCTTTTGGAATTAAGGAATTAACTGGCATACAACAGTAGTTATTGCAATGTATTCCTATGGCTTTCCTATTTTCCCTTTACATTCAGTCCTTGTAATGCATGTTATATTTCTTTATTGCAATGTATTCCTATGGCTTTCCTATTTTCCCTTTACATTCAGTCCTTGTAATGCATGTCATATGTCTTTATTGCAATGTATTTCTATGGCTTTCCTATTTTCCCTTTACATGCACCCCTTGTAATGCATGTTATATTTCTTTCAGCACCAAATTACTGTGAATCTGCTGTGGCTTAGTGGTACATCATACAGACCGGTGAGTCCAAGTTGTGGGGTTTGAGACTGACAAGGATATTTTGTTTTGCTGCTGAGCAATACAAGGGCCTTGTCATACAGAGCGACAAAGGCACTTTTAAGCAGTTGTGAGTTGGTGTGGGTTTGCGCGTCGCTTAGTGATGCTAAGTGACGCTTAGCTTAGCTTATTGTATTTTAGCAATACTAAGCTAAGCTTAGCTTAGCTTACTTTATGTTAGCAATAGTAAGCTAAGCTTGGCGGAGCTTATATCTTAGCAATGCTAAGCTAGGCGCACACATGCGCACACTGGTGCAAACCCGCTGACTACTGTTCACAAGTGCTCACTCCCGCTAACCCCCGCTCTCATGTCTTTGACAGAAAAGTAAATGTGGAGGTAGGAATGTGGTGATAAAGGGTGCTCAAAGAGGGGAAGACAGTAGGGAAACTAGCTTGGGATGTACACGATGGGTGTGGAGAAGTCCATAGCTGTCCATTTCTTTACCAGCAACAGCTGTGCATATGCAATACATTAGGTGGGATATTTGAAACCTTCCACCCCTGAGAGAGTGATGCGGACATCTAAGTATGTTGTACTACCAATTATGAATATCAGGCACATGTCCAGCCTTCACTAACAGGTGAACTGCTATACTGTCATTAGTACGTTACTCACATCTGAACAGTTTGTGGTTTGTGTTGGTATTAGCACAGTCTGCTCAGGACGACTGGACATATTTCTGTACTGTGTATGCCTACTTACACCCTTGGTTGTGCCTGACTACATGGGTATATAGTACCTTTGGGTAGGGGTGCAGAACTGCAGTGTGCATTATTTATTATCGTGTGATGTTTATCTTGCTGAACATGCAGAGTTGCTGTGTACCTGTAAGTCTATGAAGGCTTGTAGTCTGTCTGAGTAGCTCTCACCTGTGGACATATCCAGATAGTAGACAGAGGTCAGCCTAGTATTCTTTGACTGTGCACCACAGCAGTCTTTTTAGCACCTGAACAATGGCATTGTCACAGGTGGTTGCTAGCAGTACATGGCTACATCTTTTGCTATTTCTGTGTTGTACTTCTACATAAGGGCATGCTTGTGGGATTCATTCTACAGCTATTTGCAGAGTGTGTAACAGCAGACAAGCTGATATGCCTGTGTGTTTCTGACTCTTCCAGGCCTCAGATAGTCTCACATATATATTTGAACAGCCTCAAGGAAAGGTACATATAACTGGGATACACCTATGATATAGTTCTGACATTTTTCAGTTCAGACTTTGGGTGATTCAGACCATTTCTATTACTACACCTTTTCTGACATGCAAGCGGTGTCTACACTCACTTATTGACATTTGTTATTAAGTGAGATTCAACACCTTTCTGCCTACTGTTAGTACATTTCACAGGGAGTCAGAGGGGCACAGCTAACTTTTGTTTACTAATCTGGGTCATCACTGTAGAGCAGTCACTGTTGGGAGGTCTGGCCTGTGACCTATGCTAATATGCCAGTGTGTATCCTGCTCTGATACTGTGTGGGGTTTGTAAGCTGCTACTGTAACCTTATTCCCTACTAGCATGGCTGATTCTCTTTTTGCAGTCATGTCATGCAATGCAACAACACCTGCTGGTTAAGGCCCACGGAACAAGATTTGTGTTATGTCATTCCTATTTTCCCTTTACATTCACTCATGGTAATGCATGATAAATTGCTTTCAGCACTAAGGCATTGTATAACTGCTGTGGTGTAGTGGTACTTCATGCAGACTGGTGTGTCCAAGGTCCCGGTTTTGAAACTGACAAGGGTATTTTTATTTTGCTGCTGAGCAATACAAGGGCCTTGTCATACAGAGTGACTAAGACACTTTTAAGCAGTTGTAAGAGGGTTTGCACGGGTTTGCGTGATGCTTAGCTAAGCGCACACAAGCTCACACTCACGCACCCCCGCTAACTACTGCTTAAAAGTTCTTACTCCCGCTAACCCCCTGCGCTAATTTCTTTTAAAGAAAAGAAAATGGGGAGTCTTTGGAACAAGATCCCAGTTCATGTTAGGCAGAGCCCCCTCACTGACTCTCTTCAAGAGAAATCTTGATGAGTGGATGGGAGATCGTAAGTTCACCCCAGGGGTCACATCTGTGTCACTGCTAGACAGGGGCACAGTAAACTAATTCTATTATATAAGGGGACCTTCATTGTGTCACTGCTAGACAGAGGCACAGTATTCTAAATTTATTCTGTACATTTTTTGTACCATTTCATGGGGTGGCAAAAGCCACATCACTATGGCTAGGCTTACAAATGCCCCAGGGCAGATAGCCTAGTACTATACTATGAAACTATGAAACTATGAGATAGGAAAGTGGTGAAAAAAGGGGGCACAGAGAGGGACAGACAGTAGGAAAACAAGCTCGGGATGTGCAGGAAAGGTGTAGGGAAGGCCCATAGCTGCCCATTTCTTTAACAACAACAGCTGTGCATACATTAAAAATTTGGAGTGAGTTTTGAGATCTTCCATCCCTGAGTGAGGGGTGAGGACAACATAGTTTGTTGCACTGCCAATTAGAATTATCGGTGTACATGTCCTATGGACATGTGTGCAAAATGGGAAGCTATGTATGGGGCGTAATTTTTTTTCGGATACAGTTTGCCCTTTTCTTTTCTTTTCTTTTTTTTTATTTCAGGTGAGAGTGGTAAGTGAGGTAGGGGAAATAGGTATATTTGGGGAGGTAGGTTGGGGAGGTAAACAGACAAGACAAACAAGATGCATACAGGGGCAGATATTGACACATGGGGTGGGTGAACACAATTGACGGGGAAGGTTGTTTGGAAATCGCAAGCCCATGAGTCCACAGATGGTAACAGTGGAACTGAGATTCCCACCCATGGGCAGTCACCACTGCACCTTCACAGCCCCGGGGGTGGCTGTGCTGGGGGCTGAGTAGGATGGGTAGGCTCACCCATGAGACGAGCCACTCTCGCCTCAAGCTGGCATAGGGGATCAGCGACTGAATGCTGGATCTCCCTACACATCACAGCTCGGACCCTTCAAAGGGTGACGGGTGACCCTTCTCCGCCCACGCTTGCATGGGGGGATGAGCCGCATCCCCTGCAGCACTTCCATCCGAAGGTGGCACAGGACCAACGGAGGAGGGGAGTCCGGGCTGGGCACCAGTGCCACTGGTGCCATGTGCACTCGCCAACTGAGGAGGGACAGGTGGGTCCGCTGGGACTGGCCTTCCCATACGTTCTGTGATTTGGTGTGTTTCATTACAACATAAGCAACAGCATTCCAGATTAGTTGTAACAGCATGCAGTAATATTCCCATTAACCCAACACACCACAGTTCCAACAGTTGAACAGCAAACATAACACATGCATATATTGAACAACAGTGGTTATTCCAACTGCATGCATGGATGATTGGTAGCAACAGGCCACCATGAACATGGTGTTTGAACAGGGCACATGCATCAACATGAGTGCAAATATTTATGGAACAATAGGACATATATCCCGCCAAATATTTAAGATTACACATACCCACTGAGGTGCGGAATTGCATGGTTTATGCACAAACAGTAGGGTGTAGAAAAAAACCTCCATTAACATCTTATAAACACTTTTAATCTACACTACATTCCTAGTGACTGCAGGTGTATATTCCCTACATATATTATTACACTTGCCACCATGCATTAGGTTGTGTAATGGGTTTGGCTAGTTCAATCTATACTTGACCTATATCTCACATACTAACTGTCCAGGATGCAGATGTTACTGCTACATATTTCATGGTTGCATTTATATTTCTTTATCTACATATCTGGATGTTTTCACATGACATTTTTACTTCTAATTGTACAGAACCCTGCATTTATTGAAGCACACTTACATTTCTGGGGAACATATTCGCATGCTACTCATGTGCCAGATTTACTTATGCATGCCAGCCAGTAACTGACTGTTGAGGACTGTATATTTACTTCACAGCTACTAGCACTTCCATCACCCACTTTAGATGGGACTGCTGAACTCTGGGTTGCCAGCACTTTCTAACACATTACTATTTGTATAATGCAAGGGTACAACAACATTTCATACGAAGTGAAACAGACACACTCTGGGTTTTAGACGTTTATTAATGACATTACACACTTTTCCACAGGCTCACTCCTTTATTTGTTTTAATGGTGTATATATGGCAGACATGTTCACGACATATTATACCTTTATTAATAGGTTAGCACACTCTTTTTTCAGGCTCACTCACATATTATTTTATATGACAGTGCCTGCAGAGATATTATTCCAGACATTTGCTACCTTTCTTAATGGGTAACTACACTCTTTTTCTGCCTCTCTAACGTTTTTATCTGACAGTACATGCAGAGGACTTATTCAGTCCATTTTATGGCTGTATTATTGGACTACAACACTTTCTTTCATGCTCTCTGCCATATTTTATATAACAATACATGCAGAATAATCACTAACTTGCCTGGTGGCTCAGCCTTAGCAGCCTATCTTCATAGGCTTGCTGATTCGTAACACGGTCACCTGCAGCTGTAAAGTAAATGAAGGGATATTGAGACATTCCTATCCATTATACATACTCCATTTTAAATCCTTACATACTGCATTCCATGGCTACATACTCAGTTGTGGGGCATCCCGCATCCCATGGGCCTCCTGTATCCACTGGTTCAGGCGGTCCTCCTTTCATCTCTTCAGGTCCGCATGGTGGTGACGGACCTGCTCACCAGTTCGGGGAACACCTGTGGCACTGGTGAGGTCACGAGCTAACCGGTTCCAAGCCTTTGCCTTGTACTCCATCCCTTGGAACTGGCCCTGCAGGAGTCTTGCCTCGTGATGGTGGACTAGGAGCCAAACCATGTATTTGGACTCCTCGGTGCCCCATCTCTGTGCTCGGAAGTGCACTCCCTCTCCAACACCAGACATTCTGACCGCAGATGTGAGCTACAATCAGTTATGGCGTGTATTTCTACCTGTGGGGTTTAAATATGCCGCATTTCCCACACTTTTTTGTGATTGGCCATTTTGTAAAATTCTCGGCTGACTGCAGACCTGCTTAATAATGGTTAAACTACCATTCCTAAGTTTATGTATGTTAATAGTGGCTGCTTCTTCTATGTTGTCATGGCTTAGTGATTCTGTACTTTGATTATGATGCAAAGGGTCCTGGGTTCAAACCTTGTCATTCTTTTATTTTAATACTGTCTAGACAGGCTAGGGGGTGTGGCTGCGTTTAAGCGACTTAGCTCTACATTGCTCCCCTGTGCCCTATGGTGCCCTGGTTGGCGCGGCGCGCACGTCCGTGCAAACACATTGCGCTGGGTAAAGCGGTTTTAAATGTTGGGCAACTCTATTGCACTGGGTAAAGCGCTATTACTATCAGCAACTCTGTTTAGCTGGGTGAAGCACTATTAAACTATGGGCAACTCTGTTTAGCTGGATAAAGCACTATTAAACTATGGGCACCTCCATTTGGATGGGTATAGTGCTATTAAACTATGGGCACCTGTGTTTAGCTGTGTAAAACGTTGCTTAACGGCAGGCTATTATATATCTGGGTCTTTTAAAAATATATATTTTGTTCGCTGATACATTGGCCATGTCACTGCTTTTAATAAAATTTTAATCATATTTGTCTGGTATTATTTCAAATACTGATTTAAAACATAAATAAGAAGGGGAGTGGTGGGGCTCGAACTGTGAATGCCTTCTTTTTGTGTATACGCTCTACCATTACGCTATTGCTGTTTGGATTAATCTGCATAAGTAGTTCTTATATTCTCTTCAATGTCACAATTGCTAACTGTGGTTAAGCAATGGGCACACCCGCGCAAACAAACGCAAATACGGGCAGCTATATCGTGGATTTTAAAAAAAAATATTTTTTTCCATTTTATAACTCTGATGGGGGTTTACAGTGTCAGGGAGTGTGGTGTTGGGTGCAAGTACATTTGAGCGGACTCACTCTTGTCTGTTGACATTATGCTTTTTAAAACCTTGCAGGGGCGTGCACTTTTAGACTGCTCGGCAGTCGGACACGCCCCCTGCTTGCCTACTCAGTCTGTGTAAGAGTTACGGATGAGTCAGCATGCCCTTATGAATATTCATGGCATGCTAACATCATACCGTTCAACTGTAGCCTCCGAGTAAAACATATTAAGTCTTACATGGAGGTTTTGTGAATCCGGCCCATAGAGATTATATATTGTAAATCAGTAAATAAAATACTTAAAAAATATAAAATACATTATATATAGATTTGTATAATAAAATGTACAAAACATTATATATATATATATATATATATATATATGTGTGTGTGTGTGTGTATGATAAAATTAGTAAAATGTATAAAATGCACAGCAAGTAGCTGAATATCATTAAAATTTATAAAATGCACAGCAAGTCGATGAATATCATTGGACCCGGTTTTGTAAATGTTTAAGGTGCAGTTTAATTGTTACCATTTCATTAAGTCTTGGTGATATCTGTCTATTAAATCTAAAAATCCATTTCAATTCTTCCACTCAGTTAAAAATTTAATGTCTCCTCCTCTTAATGATTGTGGTATGACTTTTAGTATAGTAAACTTAAAGGTATATGTTGCATCAGTTTCTGTAGCATATTTATAAAGTGCGTTAGTCAAAACTTTACTGTTGATATTAGATATATGCTGGCCAATCCTCTCTTTCCGTGAAGATTTGAAATGGATTTTTAGATTTATAGCACACTTATCACCAGGACATAATGAAATGGTAACCATTAAAATGTACTTTAAACATCTACATAACCAAGTCCAATGAAATTCATCTACCTGCTGTGCTTTTTATAAATTTTATAAATTTTATCATACATATATACAATTCTTTGTACATTTTATTGTACAAATATATATAATATTTTTGTATATGTATATTTTAGTTATTTGACTTACTGATTTACGATATATAATCTATATGTATTTAACTGGATTCTTTTGAACATGGACTTTTTTAATCATATAATTTCTTCTATCATGTGACTTTCAAATGCTATATATACTCATCCATGCAGTTCCCCTGTGTTTGAACCCTGAGCTTTTAGCATCTGCATGCACTTTGACCAAACTGATTTTAGCAACTTGGTGGATAACCAATTAAACATAACATTCACTGTTCATGGTTCCAGGTATATCTTTATTTACTACACTTTGTAAGAATGGAATGATTCTAAATGTTTATCTATACCAGAACCTCTACATTTCCATGAATCAGTGCTTTATAACAGCCTAAAACATTGTTTCCTCATTCCATATAATTGTGGAGAGTAGATAAATAAAATAACTTCTCTTAGAAGGGCATCTCTCAAGTGAACATCTGATCATCGGTCATATAGAAATTTTATCATAGGGGCAATTCATCAAGCTGACTGCACTTGAATCATGGCAAAAAAATAAACAAATAAATTAAAAAAATATGCAGGCCATAAAAACACATTGACAAATTCATAGTTCTATGAAAATACGTAAAAACAATTCAGCCATTCCATTGGAAAGCAAAGCAAATTGAATATGAAAAACAGATGTTTTAGGGAATCTGTTTGCATTTTCCACATCTCTAACTTAATACATACATATACTGTATGCATATATGATATGTTTTAGCATATCGACCAACAGTATTACTTAAGCCACTCAAATATTCTTCCAAAGGAATGCTTTATGCATTGTCCTGAGACCACCTTTATTCATCACTTTTCATCCAGTCACAAAGATCAGTGAAACCCCATTCTTTTAATGTCTTAATTATTAAGGTGCATTGGATATGTATTATACAGAATAATAGTCCTAATTGTGCCTTCTGTAGTATTTACTTTCCTGATGTTATGCTTACTTAATTCTGAATCATCACTGCCTAATGCAACTACGTACATATCTGACTTTCTATGGTAAGTTAACTCTAACCAGCTAGGTGTGAGTTGGTGAAATATTTCACTCCCTTTCAAACTTCTGTAAGGAAAATAAAAAAATGAATGCTGAAATATAAAACAAGACTTCTGATATTACAGATACCAGAAAGCATATTAAGTTGTACTTTGAAACATCCTCTAAACTCTTAAGGAGTTACTTGTTGTAAATAAGGGAACACAATTTCATTCCTTCCATCTTCATTTGCCAAATGCCTGAAAGACACTGTTTTTCCATTGGACTTAGGCTATACACAGACTATATATATATGTATGTATATATATATATATATATATATATATATATATATATATATATATATATATATATATATATATATGTGTGTGTGTGTGTGTGTGTGTGTGTGTGTGTTTGTGTGTGTGTGTGTGTATACATATATATAGTCACACTAGGTAATTGCAACCAAGGGTTTCTGATATTATACTTCTTGTGATCAATGCCAAAAAAAAAATAAAATAAAATAAAAAGTCATTTTATGAGTCTAGGTATGCTCAGACGTACAGTGAAGGACTTTATTGCTGTAACTGGGAAAGAGAGTACAGTGAAGACCACAGAGAGCACAAAGTGCCAATACAGTTTAGCATATAAAATGGGAAGAAAGGGGAGCTAGAAAAGGGGGAATAAATACACAAGAATATCCTAATAAAAGATAGTCAGGGTGAAGGACATATTTTTCTGGAAAGGTGCCCTTTATACATAATGACATAATGTGTTAAAGTGTGTGTGTGTGTGTGTGTGTGTGTGTGTTTGTTTGTATGTGCTTGTGTGCGTGTGTGTGTGTGTGTGTGTGTGTGTGTGTGTGTGTGTGTGTGTGTGTGTGTGTGTGTGTGTGTGTGTGTGTGTGTGTGTGTGTGTGTGTGTGTGTGTGTGTGTGTGTGTGTAGGAAATATAGGCAGTAGTGTGGAATATGTTTGGGATGGCTAGAGGGACTAGGGAAGGTAGCACTGATGAACAAAAACATTAAAGTTAGACGTAAACATGGGTGGTACGGATATATATATATATATATATATATATATAAGGAAAGGACAGCAGTACAGAGATACATATGCAGGGGTGGACAACTGATGAATGTTAAAGGCAGGGCACAGCTGGATAGGATAGGTATGGTACAGGAGACATGCTTAGCCCACCCAGATGTTAGTCTCCTCTGTGGATTACATAAAGGAAAGAGTCTACATCTGTTGACCCAGTGGTCAAGGCTGGCCAGCCATACAAGTTTATTAGCAATTCTAAGAAGTGCTCTGTGATGTCTTGGCAGATTTTCCAACTATTTACACATCTTGCATACAACTTGTCTCTGTACCTGATGTCGCATGACCAACGGGGATCAATCGGGCTATTCATAGGAGTGGTCCCTTCACCCTCCCAAGTAAGACTTCTAGATCGCCTTAAGCCAGGTGAACTCAACTTCCTGATAAATAGCAGACCCAGCAACTAGTCGGGGTGCATCAGCTGGCACACACAAAGGTGTCCACCAATGCTCCTCTTACTCCATTACAGGTGATCTTGTAGATGAGCCAAAAAAAGAAGGACAAAAACAAGAACCCATGATTACACATGCAAGTTACGAAGAGAATGGCAAAGTGTTGTAGTAATGCACAGAGTATACATAGCCCACTTTCAGTAGAGTCACTCAGATCTCTAGATGCAGGTTTTTCAGTCCAGTTTACATAATTCTGCCACAAAAAATAAAGTAGCAAGATATTAGTACACAGCTGAGCCTAAGAAAATGAGAAGAAATAAACACATAAAAACAAGAGAAATACATACAGTTCTAAATATAAAGGACTTATAGTACATAGTTGATACACTCTCTGCAGCTCCTGCCTCCTGTTGGAAAAGCAGATCACTATATCTCTGCCTGCACTGCTCACCAGAATGGGCTATGCCAGTGGCCTCACTACCCATTATAGTAAGCTGATGCCAGGCATCCACATTTTATAATGGGCCATCATAAAGGCCAAGCAGGCACTTCTCAAAGTCCATTATGGATGAAATACATAAAAATCGTAGACTTTTCTCTCACAACAGGCAGGACCCCTACTAAATCCAGTACTGGAGGAGGCCATGACCATTCAAAAGATCCACTTCAAGAACAAAATAGTAGCCTCATGTGCACAGCCATATGCCAGCACATAATATGATTTGAATCATATGACAGCCATTGTATGCTACTGAAAGTGTCCACAGAGTAGAATCACGGGGATACAAGCTTAACGTGCTCCATGCATGAACACAATATGCACTAGTCTCACTAGCACAGTGGCAAATAGGATGAACAGGCTAGCACTACCTGAGTTTGACAGTGCAATTTGTTATGCTAGATATTTAAAGGCAGTCATGCTAAATTCCCTTATTAACATACATGTCATGCAGTGAGACCCATTATAGCATGTACAAAGTGCAGTTGCCATAGTGTGGTAGAAGATCACATTAAGATGAGCAAGTCAGGAATCGGGATTTCATGGAAAAGAGATTACTCTTTGATGTAATTTTACTGAAGGAAGACTGGATGTCTGAGAATGTACCTCTGTACTGTCCTGAACCCAAACTGTGGGTATCAGCAATGAGAAGAGAAGCAGCATCCAGATATGGGAGATGTAACACAGCAAAGGGCATAACAGTTATATATTCAACTGAATGTGTGTGTGTGCATGTTGGGGGGGAGCAACTGATACAGGGAATTCAACATGATGTCATGGCAGTCACTTATCCAAATATATGGGGGAGGGTAGTCATGAGTGGGCACACTCTGGTTTATAATTACCAATGGCAGGACTTGGTAGAGAACACAATGACTCCTATATGTAAGTGAAGGTATGACTATGAATATAGAGGGCTGGGAGGAATAAAAGGTGAACATTGCAATAAAGATATTCAGCAGTGTTATGGAAGACTTTGGCTAATGACAGCATGCCTGTTGCTGCTGCTGTGGATGTAAAACAGTATGGAAATGGTCATAGGTAGAGAAAGGACAGGTATACTGGAGTTAAATTCATCTTAATGTGATCTTCTACCACACTATGGCAACTGCACTTTGTACATTGACAGTGCAATTTGTTATGCTAGATATTTAAAGGCAGTCATGCTAAATTCTGTAAAGCTTACAGAGACTCTCTGTTTTCTAATTCTATTGGAAAAACCTGGAACCTACATCCCTCGGAACTTACCGCACTTCCCTCTACTACTCTGTTTAAAAATAAACTTAAGCTCTTCCTGAAAACACATTGGATGTGCCCCGTTCTAAACCTGACTGACCAACGTATCCATTATTACCTTAATCAACCTACCTTCTCATCTCTGAAAATATTTCATCTTTACAACTTATTATGCTTCTATTCTCTTAAACTATTTCATATTAAATGCTACTATGCTTCCTCTCCCTCATAGTCCTAGCTATTACTGGATTTGTTAAAAAGTAACACATATTATTTCTAGATTTATTACCTAACTGCTACTCCATTTCATTTTCCTTTATCTTCCTTTCTTATCTACATATACACTATTGTTTTTCTTCTCTTTTCTTAACTAGTATTCTTTAGCAACAATTAAATATAACTTCTTATTAACTATACTAAGTTTTTTCAAATATATGTAACCTTCTTTATGTACTTTATAAATCTGCAACCTCTTATTTACTTCTCTTATCTTTACAATATAATGTATTTGCATTCTAAATATGTACTTCTGTAAATGTGAATTTGATTTGTATTGTGTGGAGCTTTTCTCCCCGGGCCTCTACTCAAAATGGACATATATCCAGCTAGACTAGCCCGGTCAACAAATGTAAAATAAATAAAAAAAATAAATAAATGAGGGAGGTTATTAGTGCACATACATATTGGTCAAGCAAGGACAATAATTCCAACACACACACACACACACACACACACACACACACACACACACACACACACACACACACAGACGCACACCATGATTGACATGTTTATCCCACTGATGTATACATCTTGTCATGTGTCCATTAGAGCGACAATGGCTGTAAACATTCACCACTAAAGCTGAAGTGGGTGTAGTGTGGACCGTATGCAAGTGTGAAATTTACCCTGCACTACACTGAAAAGTAAAACAGGTATGGTATTCTGGTGTCAAGTGTTAGATATGTCAAGAGAGAGATGCAGGACATATATGCTCTTTGTGACCTTAAGAATGGCAAATAAGAAATGATATGCGATGGAATGCCAAAATCAGGGTATGCAATATTTCTGGGGACGTAATTCCAGATCTAACTTCTCTAAACAGCACCTGACCTTCCTTAGACTAGCAGCAAACATGACAGCTAAGTCCTTACCCCATATCTTCAACCTTTCTTTAATATCAGAATCTGCCCATAATAACTTCAAGCATGACTTCATCATTCCTCTGCCCAAAGTTCATACACCTACTGAACTACATGACAGCAGACCCATTTCAAACTTTGTCATATAACAAAAATATTTAAAAAAGCTTTTATATAACCAAATACTAAAACACTTAAATGGTTATGGACTACTTTTGTATGCTCAACTTGGATTTTATGACTCATTTAGTCCCTTCACCACACTCATAATAGCCAAACATGTCACTTATGGTAATATATATAAAGGCAAGATCTCCACAGTCTTATTTATAGATATGTCCAGAGCCTTTGAAACTTTGAACCACAAAATTCGGTACTTACGTATTAGCGCAACCACATTTGCAAAGTGGCATAATTCCTTCTGTTTGTGCGGGAATACGTTTCTTAACCATAAAAGGGAGGTGTAAAAAAATAGGTATTACTGTGTCACACTGGGTATGAGGCAGGAGGAGAAATAATGGTAAATTTTGTAGTCCTGAGTGTCGTTCTTCATTTTCTCTGTGAAGTGCACTGGTGTTAAACATTCTCCCACTTCACACAGATAGTACAGTTACTTTGAACTTGTTTACTCCCAACAGCCATTTACACTAATAACAGCAGGTACTATTAATGCTGAATAACTCACAGAAATACCAGTTTTAACAATCGCAGATGATGCTGTCGGCATGTAATGTCTTTAAACGGCTTGGACATGGGCCACTTAAGTTGTTGAGATTGTGCTGAGTTTCATCATTTGCAACATTAACGACCACTTACAAGCAGCACTCATGTTTATCAGTCGAGAAAGGGGGCTACCGGGGAAGAGGAATTTTGCCATTATTCCTCTCCCTACATGAAAAAACAAGCCAACAGAATAGTAGTTAAGACTTTACACACCCTTCCTTAGGTTAACAGACAGTGTTTCAGGAAACCATCAGAAGTTATGACAGGTTAGGAATATGGTTGCGATAATACCTGAGTACTCAAAATTCTTATTAACAGGCTAACCAAATTGAGTTTTGTTGGTGACACTATTAAGAAGTTTGAGAGTCATCTCTAAAATAAAACTTCAGGTATGCTGCAATAATTCTCACTCCCTGATTGGCCTCCCAAACATAGGTTTTCCTGAAGGTTCAATATTAGGACCAATACTGTTCTCTGTGTTTATCAATGATTTTCCTATAGAATTCCCTGATTTCATTTCAGTGACATATGTAGATGATGTATTCCTATAATAACATTTGGAACTCCAAAGCAGCCTCCAACAAGACTTCACTAAGCTTTGTAAATGGGCATATACTAGTAGACTTCTAATAAGCATAAGAAAAACAATATCTTTGTGTTGTCATCCACTAAATAATTGTTCCCAGTACACATTGCTGACATAACTGGGAACAAAATTCCTAATATACCAGAGTAAATATACCTAGGACTCCTCATTGATCCAACCCTAACATTCACATTTCATAAACACTTAATAACAAAGTAATATCCCAGCAAGTATATAATAGATGAATCCATGTGCAAATGCTTTAGGTGGAATGGCGAATATATAGGTTCCTCAAACATAACATTTCTTAAACACAACAACAAACTCCAAAATATCACTGCAAATATTATAGATCTTAGCAATGTCCTCATATACACAAACAAACAATATGTGATCCTTTATGATAATATGAAAATGATTTCTACTTTTGTTTATTTTCTCTTTTATTGTAAATGCCACTCATCCTATTTGTTCCCTACCTCTACTTTAAAAACTGCATGCAAAAATATTATAAATACTGCTCTATTATGTCTGTCTCTGTCGTCATTGTACTTGCTCTAATAAGCCTGACTCATGATTGAAAATTGTCAAGCAACAATTCACCCACCTGGTAAACAAATAGTGAATAAACACCTAACTAAATAACTAACCAACTAACTAAATAAATAAATAGGGAAGAAGTGAGGAAACCTAAGAAGAACTGAGTGCAGGAGACAAACATGCAGATAGAGAAAGGAGAATGGAAAGATGAATTAAATATCCCTAGATATATTCCTAAATCTCAGAAAATCAGGATATTTACAAGGAAGTGCCTTTATAAGTATTTTTATATTAAAGCCATATTAGCCAAAATGTTTGCAGTAGTTGCAAAGGCATACTATAGGTGCAGATCAGGGCACAGCACTTAGTCTCCTGTATTCTGGGAGTACCAAGAGTTAGATGGATATAAAAATGAGGTACAGGAGATTAGGCGCCGCGGTGGTGGTGCTGCAGTAGCGTTGTCGCCTCACAGTAAGACGCTGTCCGGTTCGATTCTCAGCTAGAGCGTCTTCTGCGTGGAGACATGCGTGAATGGGAATACCTTCGTTGAAGGTTGTGCGTCAGGCCTGACAAGCAGGTATGTAAAATTCAACTGCCAATCATTAGCGGACCGGAGTTCCGCTGTGGTGACCCTTAACCGGGAAAAGCCGAAAGACACAAACAATTACCACCCACAGAGAAATTAATCCTGACAAAACTGTTCATACAAGGATATAAAACAGAGATAACGGAGGAGGACAAGAGAGCAATAGGGCTTATAATGGCAGTTGTCAAGAAGGCAATAACAAGGAATTAGAAGATAAAGGAGCATCCCAGGTGATAGGGGCTAGAGCAAATAATGAAGTAAATAGAAAAAGGAGAAGCAAAAGTAATAGGAGAAAAAAGGAAAGTGAAACATAAGAAGGAAACCTAGAGGGTAAAATATGCCCCCGGATTCACTATTCTTAGTCCTGTATATGGAAGCAGCCATTTATGAGCAGGACAGCAACATGCCATGCAATATCAATGAAGGCACACTGCCTGAGCTCCTAAATGGATAGTGAGCATATACAAGTGCATGGGATTTGTCTGAGAGCAGAGCTCTCAGAATATACATGCCCCCTGCAATAAAGAATAGCAGTTTAGGAATAAAAATGAGCGAGACCACTCATAGGTGTTCGCATACCCCCAGCAACATCCCCCCAAGTTTATAAGAGCAATAGTTAAAACATGAAATAAAAAGAAGTTCTTTTTTATGAAACAGATTAAATTTAACCATAGGTGCGCGGGTTTGCCCATCGCTTAGCTACGGTTAATGCAGCTTAAATGGCACAAGAGGATAAAAAGCAAGATATATGCAAATGAAGCAGTACAGCAATAGTGTAGTGGTCAGAGTATTTACCTTAAGAGCAGCCATTCCTGGTTCGAGTCCCACTACACTACATTCCATTTTCCATGTCAAATCACTTTATGACCAATATATTTTGTTACATAACCTACTAAATAATATATATTTGTGAACTGGAGTACTGCATTAAATGCAGATGTGAGGTGGCATTGTCATAATGTTGTAAGTCCACAGATAATCACAAGTGCCCCATACAGTATAGGTACACAGGAATCAGGGATAAAATGGAAGGTAAAATGTGTAATGAATGATAAATCAATACAGTTTCCAAATCCACCACCTTCCAAAGAACCATTTGATATGATTATCTAAATTAGTGCGGTGGTAAGCAGGAGTAAGCACTATTAAGCAAGAGTAAGCATATTTAACCAGTACTAAGCAAGTTTAAGCCCGTTTGCTTGGGGGTAAGCAATGTGCACACAGGTTAAGCAATATTGAAGCTAACTCTCTGTAAGCATATTTAACCAAAGGTTAGCATTGCTTACCTTCATGAAAACCTGCACAAACCCACTTACAATTGCTTAAAAGTGTCTTAGTCACTTTATATGCATCAGCCGCTGTTCTGGCCAGAAACAAAATAAATAGCCTTTGCAGGTCTTGAACCCAGGACCCTGTACACTATAGTCACAGTAGTTAACCACTAACACATCACAGCAGTACATAAGCTTGAGGTATCACCAAATAGATCCTTACTACAGGAAAATCAAACTGAACATGTGAAAGGAATCTATATACAGTTTTGTGTTGTATAACCTACTACATAACATAAATATGTGAACTGGAGTACTGCAGTAAGCTCAGATGTGAGTTGTCATTGTAATAAAGTGTTGAAATCCCCTAATAAACATAAAGACCCCATACAGTGTACGTACGCATGAATCATGGATACCAAACACATATATAACAGGTAATGAATAATAAACAATGCCAAAAAGCAAATATAATGCAAATTATAAATTAAGCAATGCTAAGCATTGCACAGCCCAGCTTAATAGGTGTAAGCAGTGTGTAGGCCAGCTAACTCAGTCTGCACATTGGTATACCCCTTTAAACAATGCCAACCTTACATAAGCAGGTTTGCCCATAGCTTAGCATTTTCAAAACTGCCAAATCACGGCAAAGTGCAGTAAACCAGCCCTATTTAAACCCAAAAGGTGGGAATACATCTCATAACTGGTTGCAGCTTCCTCCTGTAGGTACTATGTCTGGTATGGGAGAGGGTGTGCACTTTCAGGCACAGCGCTGGGGCATCCAGGAGTCCAGAGTCATGGCAGGACTCCTTGAAAGACCATGACCAGAGAATGCTGCAGGGCCAGTACCAGGGTTTCCAATACAAAGCAGAAGCCTGGGACCATCTCACCCGTGACCTCACCAGTGCCACTGGCATACCCTGAACTGTTGAGCAGGTCAGGCATCACTATGCCAACCTGAAGTGGAGCAAGGGGGATCTCTTGAATCAGTGGATCCAAGAGGCTAGGAGGACAGGGGATGTCCTAGAAGTGTGTATCGGTCCACTACCTGTTTAATAATTGCCTACTCATATATATTATGGATAGGTATGGCTAAATATTCCTCTTATGTCTTTCACAGTGGCAGATGAGCAGGCTGTGAACCAAAAAGCCCATGCCTGTACACTGCAGTGGTTGCAACGTGAGGCAGGTTAGTAATACTCTTGCATGTACTATCGTAGGAAATAAATCTAAAAGTAGTAGTAAGTTAATTGCCTGTATAAAACCTGTATTGTTTAAGGCATGTACTGCATACACCAGAGAATATGACAGGAAGAGTCTCATATAGATTGTATGTAAATAAAAGCATAATAGCCTGACAATAAATGTCTAACTGCTGGACTACATGTGTTTACTCTGGTATCATATGGTAATGTAGATTTGCAATCACTTAATAGTACTGTTGTATTAAGCACTGTTACCCACACTGTGCTACATAAATAAAATGTGTAGGAATGTATGTATATGACTGTTGTAATCCCAAGAGGTCATATAGTACAACTGAGAGAGACATAGACAAAAAATAGTGAAAAGACCGACAACAAAATCCAAATAGCACACTCAATTGAGACGTGAACTATTGTATTTTTAACACAGCCATGGTTCGAATCGTGGGAATGGTAGTAGGCTGTATGCAGAATCATACCCCACAACTGTGCAGATATGTCCAGAATGTCCAGTAAATCGGCCCATATCTGCTGCCTGTCACCCTGTCCCCCTGGGAAATCAGTGGGATGATCCCAGAATTTTAGGCAGCAAACAAGAAATACAATGATTGTCAGACATCTATAAGAACAAACATGTCACTCTACCAACTCCCCAAAATGTTATGAGGGTAATAAGCCAAGTATGTCCCATCTACAACCCCATCTTGTCAAGCTGTTACCAGTGTGTGTACAGTAACAGAGTGAGATGTATGTGCATAATACTAATGTGGAATCTGGTAATTTGGGTGACAACATTCAGGTGGTGCCAACAAACATTGCTCCCACAGGTCTGTCAGATATGAACACTGTGCCTAGAAATAAAAGATTGGTATTCTGTACTGGTACTGTTTACTCTGGTATTGTATGGCATTGTTAGTGTTGCAGTTGCTCTGAATAATAAGGTATTACTCAACACTGTCATCCACATTGTGCTACATAATAAAACTGTCTAGGAAATTCTGTATAAGAGTGTTGTAATTACAAAGTCAGAATGTAAAACGACAGAAATCAGGCAAGAGATACACAGCAATATCTATATAGCACACTCAACTGTGATGGACAGTGTTTTATTTTTAGCAGACACAGCCATGGTTTGAATCCTGGGAGTGATAGTAAGCTGTATGCAGAATCATACCCCACAAGTGTACTGAATTGTCCAGAATGTCCAGTTAATTGGCCCATATCTGCCGGCTGTCACCTGTCCCCCTGGCATATCAGTTTGCTAATTTCTGACATGTAGGCAGCATTTCATGTCATATAACTGACTGTCAGGCCTGTACATATCTGGAAATATCAATGAAAACAGACCTAGGTTTAAGATGGCAATAACCAAAATATGTCCTGGTTGACCTGCATGTGGTCAAGACATACCCAGAGTGTGTGCAATAAGAGAGGGGCAGGTATGTGCATAATATCAATCTGGAATCTGGGAATATGTGTAGAAACAGTTAGGTAGTGTTAACAAACAATATCTCCACAGGTATACCAGGTAAGAGGAGTATACTGCAGGTAAAACTCAGTTTGTGTATATAGTTGTCGACATAAATACCACTGTCCAAAGTAAGGCGATAGGGTAGTGTACTAATACTTGTAAAGTACAGATAACAGCACTGACTAGGAAAGTAATGAGAACTACAGGAATATGCTAGTTGTTAACTGACATCTTTCTCTCCCCCCACCATATCTGCAACAATAAACTAAATACACAACTCAATCAGTATGTGCTGCATTAAATCTACTGTTGGGAAATATGTCTTACTGTTTGATAATTATTTAAATGTATTTCTATGCATGTACCATGTTGACATACTCCCACGTTAGTGGCATGCTGCCATCAATGTACCTGCCTGATGTTGTAACGGCCACTGCGGTTCAATATATGCATGTGTTCTGTTTGCTATGCATCTGTTCCATATTTGGTGTTTGGGTTAATGGGAATATCTATGCATGCTGTTATAACTAATCTTGGAATGCGTTGACTATTACTAACCCACATATGTTGTAAAATTGAAACACCATAGAACATTTGGGAAGGCCGGTCCCAGCAGACCAACCTGTCCCACCTCAGCTGGCTGTGGCACCAGGCACCAGCACATCTGGGGCCCACCCCGGGACCTACTCATCCATTGGTCCTGCACCATCTTCAGGTGGACCCACCTCAGGGGATGGGGCTCACCCCCCTAGGAGTGGGAGTGGACAGGAAACTGTCACCCGTCGCCAGGTCTCGGTCGTGGTGCATAGCGAGCTCCAAAGGAAGTTCGGAGATCTGCTACACCAGCTTGAGGGCCATGTGTCACAACTGGAAGGTCAGTCTGACCCTCATATTCAGCCCCCAGCACAGCCACCTCTAGGGCTGTGAAGGTGCAGTGGTGACTGCCCATAGCTGGGGATTTCAGTCCCACTGTTTTCACTAGGGGGCTCATGGGCTTCCGATTTCCAAACACCCCTATCCATCAAAGGGTTTTCCCCCCACATGTGTCATATACTGCCCCTGTATAGGTCTTGTCTGTCTTGTCTGTTAACCTACACAACCTACCTCCCCAAATATACCTACTATCCCTCCCCAACATCCCAATCTCACCTTAAAAAATAGAAAAGGGCAATCTGTTACCCCCAGAAAACCTTTCCCCCATATATAGCTGTACATTTCATACATGTCTCCACTGGATTCACAACATATTAGTGTTGTCCTCACCTCTTTCTCAGGAATTTGAGTGTCCAAATCTATCTCCAAATTCAGTGTATGTGCTGTAGAAGAAATGGGCAGGTATGGACCTTCCCTACAACCATCCTGCACATCCCTAGCTATTTTCCCTGCTGTCTTTCCCTCTTTGTGCCCCTTTTTCACCACTTTCCTGTCAACCCATTTTCTTTTCTTTTAAAGAAATTAACATGGGGGTAAGCGTGAGTAAGCATATTTAAGCAGCAGTAAGCAGGTTTAAGCTTGTTTGCGAGGGGTAAGCAATGCCTAGACATGTTAAGCAAATGAAAAACTAAATCAGTATAAGAAACTCTAACAGGAAAAGTTAGCAAAGCTTACCTCCGCGCAAACCCACACAAACCCACTTACAACTGCTTAAAAGTGCCTTAATCGCTCTGTATCCAATGGGCCTTGTTCTGCCCAGCAACAAAATAAGCAGCCTCTGCAAGGATCAAACCCAGGACCTTGCACACCATGTCCAAAGTGATTTATTACTAAGCCATGTCAAATATACACAACCCTTATGTTTTCACAAACATATCATCCAGCACAGTCATGCAACAGTACAGGAAATGCATTTAAACATGTATATGTATGTGTGTGTATAAATATTTATATCTAAATAGATATATAAATATATATGTATGTAAATATATATATAACTATCTATATATGTAAAAAAAAAAAAAAATATATATATATATATATATATATATATATATATATATATATACATATATATATATATATATATATATATATATATATATATATATATATATATATATATATATATATATATATATATATACATATATATATATATATATATATATATATATATATATATATATAAACACACACACACACACACACACACACACACACACACACACATATATATATATATACATACATCTATAGATATGTATGTCTACATATATATGTATACACACACACACATTTATATATATATATATATATATATATATATATATATATGCATGTATATACAGATATATATCTATAGATATAAAAGAGAACATAACAAATACATATATGACCACAGACACTGTTAATAGGGGTGAGGGGGCCCAAGCTAAATACGTCTTGTATGTATTGATATCACCCCCTACCCCAAAGCCAAACAGATCTGCCCTGCAATACAATACCAACTGTTGCAAGTCCCATAACCAGGACCTGACACAACATGGGCACAACACGTTAACAGTAATCCATCCCAACTGTATGATCTCAGGCTGGTATCAATAACATATTTGTTTTTATTTATTTTACATTTGTTTACCAGGATAGTCCGACTGGACACATGTCCATTTACAGCAGACGCCCGGGGAGAAACTCTCCACATTCAGTACAGAAAAACAAATAGTTGTACAATATGATAACAATATGATCATCTATACAGAAGCAAAACATTGACAACAGATAATAATAGAACTTTTGATGCAAAAAACAAAATTAGACTCTAGATAAATAAAAACTTTCGATACAGAAACAGAAATTGATACTAGATAAGCATTATAACTAACTATAGAGACAAATAGAGACTACTTGGCAATTAATTAGTGCAAGTTTAGCATGAGCTAGTGTAACTATTAGAAACTTGAATAGAAAATAAAATTCCTGATACTATAGAAATCAATTACAGTGGGAATAATCGGATATGAAGCTATCTGGAGTGGTAGAAACAGTGATGATTAGGTAATGCATGGACATAGTCAGCCATATCATGCAGTACAGTCTGACTACCATAGGGAATGCACAATGTGGAAGCAATAAACATTCCTAAGATACATATACACACAGATATATATATATATATATATATATATATATATATATATATATATAGATATATATATATATATATATATATATATATATAGTTCTACCTGACTTTTATTCGACAGGCCTTGAAAGCGTTGAAATTGAGAGAAGGAAGATCGAAAAGCGAAGAAGACCAGAAGTTCATTATGTCAGGTAGAACCATATATATATATATATATATTTATGTAATTACACATAAATACACAGAGATATGTATAGGAAGATACATATTTAGAGGGTGCACACCATACTGAACATCCAGTATTCCTATAGTTGCCACCTTATCAAATTGACAATGTATGAGTCACCCATACAAAAGACAATTGTTGCCTGAAACATATACCCACAGAGAGGTCAAAGTATATAACACCACACACAGGTTTGCATACATGATAAATTTTATTTGTGTACTATTACAGTTGTATATGCCATGTCATATAGCTGTTTAGACTTTGAAATACATGCAAACAGAATAATGCAACTCTCAAATAGATCATTTAATACAGTAATCCGAAAGCATAACATATGTTGCTGTCCAGGCCAAGGTCTTCAAGTAGTACAACAGTAAAAACAGACTGGGTCACAGGATAACAATCAGTCAACAGTAAGTAATGCAGATGTATAGTTCAGCAGTCTCTAACTACACTCTGTATGCAATCACTAGGGGTAAAAGACTTCAGCTGACACAATGGGGTGTATCTGTCACATAACAAGGTATAACTGAAGCCATCACAATCACACCGACAAACAGAACAGTTTGTATGGCAGGAAGATGTAGGCCAGCATTTCCCCATGTTGAAATGTATGGTAATGTACATCCATTTACCTTAAGGCAGCTTACTCCTGATATCCCTCACATGTTGTAACAACCTATGTTATTTATGGTGCATACCCCCCATAGACTGACTTACAGGGGCATATAACACTGTTACATACACTGACCTCTGGACTGCAGAAGGGCACACATGTATTGTGCAGTTAAAGTCCACATATATATGGTAGGGACCCAACCCCACAATATGTGTGGGGGGCACAACAGCACTGGAATGATGGCAGGAATGGCAGCATGAAATAATCACAGGCCACTACACAACACCCCGTGACTGCATGTCATATGGACAAAGCCTGATATGTAGGTGGATGACAGAGGCCGGAACACAGGCCCATATGTGAAATAGTGTTGTCATACACTAAGCAAGTTGCTGGTGTTACAGGATAGACTACAACATGCCCTTAGCCAGGAATATGAAGTCAGAAACACAAATGGATGTAGCCATGTACTGATAGCACTCAACACACACACTGCTAGTGATATATCTGACACAGGACTTATGTGGTGGACAGACAAAACATAACAGGCACACCTCTGGCCATCACATGGATAGGCCCACAGTTGAGAGCTATGCAGACAGACTGCATTCCATGTTAAACTAGTATGTATACAAAAACCCTGTAAAACAAGTGCTATACAATGCATTCAACAACACTACTCACACTCTGTCTGTAGTTCTGGAACCTTATACAAATATGTAGCTGGCCTGAGTCTGCAAGTTCTCTTGTAAGAGGTATTGCTACCTTCTGTCTGTAACACTGCTGCCCACACACAGGAAGGATGTCCACCGTACAGGAAAGTTAAAGGGACCACGCCCACATGATGTAGGGATATATAGTAGTGGGTTACCATGACAGTGGTAATTGGAAATACTACACAGCATGCTGCATGCAGGTAGCAAGTGGAAGACAATGACTGGTTCAGAGGCCATAACCTGATCATGTGCATCACCTACAAAAGTCACACTGCAATCTATTCAAAGCAGCTCAATCCATTTACTGGAGAGAGAGAGAGAGAGAGAGAGAGAGAGAGAGAAAATGAAAATCAAAGTAAAACAAACAATAAAGCAAGCTATGAAAGAAAGCAGGCTACAGGCCAAGCCACTGGAGAAAAAAAAACTTCTTACAAGGAAACTTTCCAGAACAGACCTCATCCCCACAACAGGTATATGAAGTATATATGCATGTAACTGACTGTAGTACTTGGTCCATAATAAAGGGATAGATAATGTGGAATGATTTATATGTGCCATCAGGTGATGTAATGATGTTCAGCTGAACAACTGCTATGAACAATAGAATCTGACCCTGTGTGTATTGGGCCATACCTGTCAACTGTACAGAGCAGCACTGATGACAGGATGTAAGCCATCATAGTGTGTGTCGTGTAATGGAAAGCATGTATATTACTGTGGCCAATAGCTGGTGGTGGAACTAATGCCATAGTGATGGACACATGGGTTCCAGAGCCCACCACTTGCAGGACACTCAAGTTAACACGTAATGTAGCATGCTGAAATGCCATAGGTGTGTAATAGGCTTACCTGAAATATGTCCCTATATATACCCCCCCTAATGTTAGGCTGTGTCCATATGTGGCACCTGTCTGTGTTGTATCAAGGCGGAACAGTGCAGCTGTGCAGGAAGGAGGGTTAGAGATTGTGAACTTGATGTCTGAATGTACCCCATATATATATATATATATATATATATATATATATATATACATGTATGTCTACAGATATACAGACACCTATATGTATACACACACATATATATATATATATATATATGTGTGTGTGTGTGTGTGTATGTCTACATATATATAAACACACACACATATGTATCTAAATACGTGTCCCCTATATGTCCATCACAGTGCTGCATGCTATGTGTGAGGGAACATCACGCATATCAGTACACAAACACACACACACACACACACATATATATATATATATATATATATATATATATATATATATATATATATATATATATGTATATATAGATACAGCTGTAAATGTGTACAACATGGACGGTTATGTCACATGTGAACCCTTTGCTGGGACTACATTGCCCTTGTCTGTGAAGATGGGAGTGGGAATTTTGGGAAGGATAGCAGGTATATTTGTGGCAGTGGGTTGGGTTGGTAGATAGGATAGCCTTCAGGAGTGGTATATGACACATGTGGTTGGTAAACACCCTGGATGGTGGGTGTGGTCTGTGATGTGGAAGCCCCACAAGCCCCCATATGGAAACAATGGGCACAAGGCCCCCATCCACTGCTAGTCACAACAGCAACTTCATGGTCTTGAAGGTGCCTGGCCTGGAGGCTGAGTAGGAGGGGCATGTGGACCCTGTGATTGTGTAGTGAGGACCTCAAGGTGCTGTAGCACATCCCACAAGTCTCTGTGGAGCTCGCTATGCAACAGACCCTGGACTTAACCTCGGGTGACAGGATAATGTCTGTATGTGCCCCTGGGGGTGGGACACCAACCCCTGAGGTGGTTCCACCTGAAGGTAGTGCTGGACCAGTAGATGAGGAGGCCCCAGGGTGGGTCTCACATGTGATGTGGCCTGGTAACATGGTCAGATGAGATGGGAGAGGTGGTTCTTTTGGGAACTGTTACCTAAATATGCTATTATTTCACTGTTATAGAACATATTTGGGTAGCAATAGTCCACACAATCCCGGATCATGTCCAAAAGCATGCATAGATATCCCCAATAACACATAATGACAGATGTGTAGAAATCGCATAGCAAACAGACCACACGCATATATGGAACCATAGTGGCCCTTACAATGACATGCAGGTGACATTGTCCGTAACAGGCCAGCGATGTTAGTGTCCCCACGGGAACATGGCTACAAACACATAGCACACAGCGTGGTACAATACTATATATTTCCCAATGGTAGGTAAGCTGTAGCCATACCTGTTGAGTTGTGTGAACAGTTTGTTGTCGCAGATATGGTGGGGGGGAGACAGAGATGTGTATTAAGAAGTATGGTAACCTTGCTGCATGAGTTGCTCAGACCTCTTCCATTTTTATGTATTTCAGGCAAGATGTCACCGGTGTATTCAATGGATGAAAATGAGGTAACTGTGAACCACCTGCTACAGCATTACCAGGTGCCCTTTGGCAGGACAGCCCATGAGCAGCAGGAGTGGACCACCCTGTGGAATGATGTAGTCCACAGGGTCAATGATGTCGGCCTGCATAACCGCAGTTCTGAGCAAGTTCGGCATCATTGCAGTGACCTGCTTCTCAATGCCTGTCGGCATGCTGCTGCAGTCCAGGGGAACACCTTGCAATGGGGGGTGTCATGCCATCCATCCCCCCAGACACGTGTCAAGGAGCTCCAAGCCAGCCTCGTGGGAACCTGCCCACCCACACACACAACAACTGGTGGAGACCATAGTGGAGGTGGGTGCTACCCACACACTGGCTGAGGAGCTTGCAGGGCACATCAGTAGACCACTGTTGCATATGCATCTGCATCTGTACAGGTAGATCATGCATATGTGAGATGTCATATATATAGTCTGTTGCTGCGTAGTAGTAATAAACAGATGTGCATAAGCTGTAGTATTGTGGACTTGTACTGTTGATGTACTGTAAAGGTGCACCCACCTTGTAGCAATGCAACAGCTGTGGCTAATGACACCACATATTTTCCACACTTATGTAGGTCCCTCTGATATACCACCAAGGCAGCAGCCTGTAGCTTGTGAGTATGGTTTATGTTCATGCTTGCCAATACACCGGTCATGTAATGGCTATGGTATATTCCATGCACGCATCTAACACACCTACCCATAATGCATGCCGGACATGTTCACATATTTTTGCTGTTAACAGCACTGCATCACAGTGGTGACCATGATGGTGTATCTGAAGGGTATGTCAGACACCTGCAATATAACTAACATCCTCGCATTGCAAAATGTGTCCACAGGGATGAGAGTAATGGTGGGACACATGGCCTACAGTATAAACATGTGTGAAACATAACCCTTATACAGTGCTACCACAGAGTATATAACAGTATTATAATAGCAACTGTTACAGATCTACACTGTGGTATATCATAATACTGTGGTCCACAACCCTTAACACCTGCAATGAGGTCCCAACATAAGGAATGAGTGTGTAATATGGAATTGTAGGTTAGGGCAGCAAACATGGGGAATACATACCTTCACAAACACTGAAAGCATATGTGTGTACACACTCCAGATAAAATATAGTTGAGGCAGGTATTGCGGTACTGACTGAATGCATTTGTCATGGAAATGCACATTTCAGCAGGTACTCATCCTCAATGTCACACCACGTATTGATCTGCTGCCCAAGAAGTTTGGCCATCAAATGTGCACACTTACCTGCCCAACAGGTAACACCCATGAGCTGGACATGTAGCCATACTTCACCATTGCATATGCCATGGCAAACAGTGCAGACAGTCATGTATGTGGCAAGGATGTATGGGACAGGAATTATGTAGGAAATAAACAGATGACCATCCAAGACAAATGATGTCACATGTAGCAAACCGGTCATGCAGGCTGCCTAGTAACATGCCACAACACTGAGGGGGTTGCAAGTGCTGGCTGTGCAGTACCCATGTTATCAATAGCCTGGACTCTGCAAGCATGTGGCCTATGGGTTAGGGTAATCAGATGTGACAGTTGTACCACAGGAAACATCAGCCAGGCCTCTCTACAAGTAGTGTATGCATAACAGAAGAGGTTCCCAACAGTTATGTGTTGCAAAAGTTGTTTTTTGTTTAAATAATTTGGTTAACTGTTGTAGGCAACACACTAAAGTGTGATAGCCTTTTCTGATTGTTTGTAGTTGTTTAAAGCTGTTTTAGGTGCATGTTTTACTGTTGTTGCCTTATCTTTTCAAAAAAATAAACAAAAAAAATCCTTGTTTCCTGCCTTTCTATGCTAGTATAGTCCAGTTTTCAGGCTAGTGTTGAATTCAGGGCTGTGATACTAGTTTCTGAGTTGCCCATACCTTACTTGGATAGAAGGAAGTTTCTCTGGTCACCTGTGAGAGAGGGGAGCTTTGAACAGCCTATCTGTCCCTGGAGGAGTGGTTCCAGCCCCGAAGTTAGTAGTTTATTGGCTATTTTGGGCTAATTTCTATCTCTTTCATTTTCCTACTATAAAAAATGCTTTTGCACGGTTTTGCACACCTGGCAGTGCCGGTTAGCTATGGTTAAATTATTCCCGGCTCCACTAAGTCTCCTCTTCAGCTTTTCCCTTGAAACTAGTCTAACTCTCAACCTAAGCACTCAAAAAGCATCCTACAGCCCAACACTTGCTCAGACCTAATAGCAGGCATTAATATACCCTTTCACTGACTACCCAGCAGGGCAAGGCTCTTTATTTACCCCTCACCAACCAAGCAACTAAGCATCTCACCCTAATATTCAGGCATGACCAAAAGGCAATTTCAGGTGTACTCTCCAGTCCAGCTGGTGAATCTGGGTATCCTGAGGCAATGTTACAACTGCCTCATGTACACAGACAACCCTCTCATCCTACCACAAAACACTAACATATGGGAGAGATGCAATTATACAGCCAAATTGGAAGCTAAGCTGTCTCCACCCAAGACTGGAACAGGTAAATACTTGCACCACACCTCCAGTCGCACACAGACCTACTAAAACAGCACTGGCAAAAAATACACATAAATACACAAAATCATACTCGGAGCCTCTAAATGAAAACCTGCAAAAGCATCAGAGATCTCCAAAGCAGACACCCAAACAACCTGCACCTCCCGTCACAAACCAGACAACACATAAAACACAAAATCAGTGTGCTGCACAATCACAGCCCTTAAGGCGAAATAACATATCTAACACACTAGTAATAGGTGACTCTATAGTCAGGCATACTGACGTCCCACTCACTAGGCTGGACTAGCAGAAGGTCACTGTTAGCTGCCTGTCGGTAGCCAGAATCCGCCACATAACACAAGCACTCAGGTCATTCCAGAACAAGTACAAATATGACTCTGTCATTGTTCATGTTGGTGTGAATGATCTGAGACGTACCTCCCTGGACTACATGAAAAGAGATATGGAAGAGCTCTCTGATCATGTAGCCCAGGCTGGTATGACCCTGACCCTGAGTAGCATCCTGCCCTCACCAAGAATGATACCTCAGTATAAAGAAAAAGTGATCAATTTCAACAATTGGCTAAGCTTCTGGTGACATTCAAAGGGGATCCAGTGTCTGTCAGCCTGGGACGACATGCTCGACAAGCCACTTTGCTTCGCAAGAGGTGGCTTGCACCTGTCACCCCTAGGCTTTCAAATACTGGCCAAGGCTCTTGCTGCCCCATAGTGCCTTTTTTAGGCAAGGCTCAAAAGTCAAACCCACCTCCATAAACAGCACAATTAACAAAAAACTGAGGGTTATGCTACTCAGTGCCAGGAGTTTAAATCTCAGAATGCATGCACTCGAAGCACTCCCCAGTATGGAGAAAGTCGACATCTGTGTAGTAACTGAAACCTGGTTCAAGGCTCCAGAGAGTACCCCAGCACTACCTGGCTATAACTCATACCACACATTTTGGCCACAGAACACAGACCGAAACACAAAAGGAGGGGGTATATCCATATTCAGCAAGGATACTTACACCTCCAGGTTAGTGGCACAGCACGATATCTCTGAGATCATCCATGTGCAAGTAACATCGGGAAAATCTGCAATGCAAACTGTGGCCTGCTACAGATTGCCCTCCATGACCCAGGAACACCACTCCACCTTTCTGGGGACACTGGAAAACATGAACGTCCTACTGAACACCCTGCTATTGGGCGATTTAAATTACCCTACCATTCACTGGGAAAACTACTCAAGTACAAACTTCCAGGCCCAGCGCTTCCTGGAATTCATCAACTCAAACACCCTGGATCAGCTGGTAAACTCCCCTACCAGAGGTGAAAACATATTGGACCTGGTCATCAGCAATATGGCCGACAGGTGTTCCACACCGGAGGTCAACCCATCACTGGTTAGATCAGACTATAAACTAATCACTCTGGATGTCCACACCCCACTACCACCCCCAACTAAGGAAACCACAGTAAAAAACTTTTCTAAAGCAAACTTCACCTTACTTAAGACAGAGGTGGTACGTTTCACAGCCCCCACGCTAAAGGATAACGCTGCCCAAGATGCAGTAACCTTTACAAATGCACTCTATGAGCACCTACAAGGATGCATGGATCATGCCATCCCTAGAAAAACTAAGACTCACTCCTCTAAGAGAAGGAAAACAGTTTGGTGGACCCCCTACCATAAACAGGCTATACAATAGAAACTAGTTCAGAAAAAAGCAAATCCCAAAAAGGAAAGACATCCCTGATCAGTATCAGTTAGAAACTGAGGTCCCTCATGAAATCATCCAAGGCTAACTTTGAAAGAAAAATAGCCAAGGATTCAAAAGATAACCACAAAGCCTTACCACAAAGTCTTCTTTAGCTATGTTAAGAATCTAAGTGGCAACTCGCAGATATGCACTGAACTAGTACAAAATAGCACAAAATATGCTGAACCTACTGATATTGCCAACATCCTGGCAGATAGATTCAGTGCAAACATCACCCCTCTCTCACCTCCAAAAGGGCCCACAACAATACCAGAAAGGTGTAGTGTCCCAAAAATCACAGACGCACAGGTGAAAACAAGATTTCAAAAGCCAAAAATTCAGCATCAATGGGACCAGATGGTGTCCCAGGCTGCGTCTTGCATGGACTACAAAACGAACTAACCCCCACCTAAACACGCTGTTCAACCTCAGCGTCTCCACAGGGTATGTGCCCATAAAATGGTGCACAACAACAGTTATTCCTCTCCACAAAGGAGGGGCCACAACTGACCCTGGTAACTATCATCCATAAGCCTGACTAGCCCAGTCTGCAAGGCTATGGAGCGCATCATCATGGAACCCATTAACAAAGACATTGGGAACCTCCAAACACTTGACCCGACCCAGTTTGGCTTTGTTAAAGACAGATCATGCCTTCTAAACCTGGTTGATTTCTTTGAGACAGTCACCAAGGCCATAGACAAGGGAAAGGTGGTTCACACAGCTTTTGACACCATTCCCCACATGGGTATTACAGAAAAATTCACCAGCCTGAACATAAACCCCTATGTCATGAGATGGGTTGCCAACTGGCTTACAGACAGAACTCACACAGTAAGAATAGGGGGCTCCAGGTCCTACTGTAAACCAGTCACAAGTGGTGTCCCGCAAGGCTCTGTCCTGGGACCCCTACTGTTCGGCATATACTTCTCAGAAGTACAGGCAAACACAGGACGAATATGGCTAACCAAGTTCGCCGATGACTGCAAACTGGGAGCCATAATTGACTATCCGTCTGACATGGACATCCTCCAAAAGGGCCTTACTGAGATGGACACCTGGTGTCAAAGTTATGGCCTCAAGCTAAATGCCAAAAAATGCGTATTCATCCCATTTGGGAAAAAAAATACACCCACGAATTACCACATAGGTGGCAGCCACCTTAATACAGAAGAGGTAATAAGAGATCTGGGGACCCAGGTAGATAGTAATCTCTCCTTTGACAATCATATTGCCAACGTAGTTAGGAAATCCTTCCATGTGGCCCATCTAATTACTAAAGGGTTTGCATCTAGAAATAAAGAGGTTATAGTGACCCTCTACTCGTCATTCATTAGACCCATCATAGAGTACAATTCCCCATTTGGGATGTACCTCACAAGACACTTCCAACAGCTGGGAAGACCACAAACGTACCTCACCAAGAGGATTACTGGCCTCCAACATATGTTCTATGCAGCCCGACTGAAAAACTCCGACTGTACTCAGTGGCATATCGCTTACTCAGAGATGATCTCTGCCTGACTAACAAAGCCATGTCCAACTCAGAATTGATGGACATGCTCCACCTAAAGAAATCCAAGTCACTGTGAGCCATGTGCTCTAGTGAGCTAAACCTCACCACAACAATAAATAGAACATTCTGCAGGGATAGAGTCCTGTCACAGAGACTCCCCATGCTTTGGAACAAAATTCCAAACTACATCATGCAGAGCCCCTCACTGACACTCTTCAAGAAAAACCTTGACAAGTGGATGGGTAACAAAAGATACACCCCTGGGATCACTTCATTGGCTCTGCTTGACAGAGGATCAGTTAATTAATCAATGGGGCAGCGAAAGCCAACACATCCTGGCTAGGCTTATAAATGCTCTCGGGCAGATAGCCTAGTACCTACCTATGAACCTATGAACCTAATGTGTACTGTTGTACCCATGACCACGTTGGAAACCTACAGACAGTATCATGTAAGATACAGGTGCTGCACAACCAACTCCTCACCCTAACTCAGGCCCACCATCCCCATCTGTACTGTGCCAGTGCCAGTGTACAACTGTATGTTTGCCAGTCATTAACTTGACTAGGCTGTTACACATGGTGTTCAGTGTTTGGGACACTGCAAACTGACACACATGTGTAAGCCATAGTTGTCAAGCATCTGCAAAAAGGCTGAAGGTGGGGAGGGGGTGTCATCATGACACCAGTGTACTGCAACAGGGATCCTAAGGATGCGACAAATGGCTGTATCTGCACATAGTCAGGTCTAGGAACTGTCGCAGATGTAACTCTGACTCCACAGCAATACTGACAGCAGTGTGTGAACCCCAAGGGATGTGCACGAGTTGACCTTGCAAACATGCAGAGTTGGAGGACATATGGCCCATGCTAGTATATACCTACCCGGAATAGTGACTGCTATAGTACACATACAATAGGTGCAACAAACCATCATGATAAGAGTGTGCACACATATGCACCTACAAAGTGTATGCATTGGGGTCAGCATCTGCATACCTAACACATTTGTTAGACACTGCATGTGAATGTACAGGACATATGTCGCATATCAGGCACATGTAATGTTAACATGTGATGTGGTCCCATGGCATATCAAGGAAGAGTACGTCATATCAATAAGGGTGTGTACACTCCCAATAGCAATGGTAAGGTTTGATGGTTGTCAGTGTAATAGTATTGTATTGGCCATACAGGCACCACTGATGTTGAGATCTGTAAATCAGACATCAGGCATTCACAGATGACATCTGTCCACATATCATCCCAGGTATGTGTCGGACAAACACATAGGGGCTGTGAGCATTAGAGCAGGCATAACTGACACAGTACTACACATTTAGCAATGGTCTGTACACCTGTGAGGTATGGTGCACAGTACATGGCAGGGTGCAGAACAGGTGCACAACAATA